>NC_060281.1:13650502-13671777 GCF_021613505.1 Equus quagga
CTCCTTCAGTGACTCCCAGGACCCGTAGGGCAGTCTCCTCACCTCCTCCTCCCACTGCCCTCCAGCCCCATCACACTCCTGGGGGAGTCAGGGCCTCCTCCCTTCCTGCCTGGGCGTGTCTGCCAGCCCTACCCGGCCAGCTCCTTCCCCCTGGCCACACTCAGCTCCTGCCCTCGGAGCTTCTCACTGGGAGCTGGGCTCTCCTGCAGGCCCCCGCTGCACCCTCAACTTTCTAAGAGACCTGAAGGCCACTGCCTCCCCCACGGTCCTGTGAGCTCCTGTTGTCAGGCATGGCCCTGCAGGGTCCCCAGGGCTTCCTCACCAACAGTGAGAGCACTGTGTGCATGTCTATGCCCACCTTGGTGACCTAAGGGTGCAATCTGGGCTTTGAGAGTTCCTCACAATTCCCCCACACTCGTGCCTGCCTGACGTCTGTGCCCATTCCCCCATGTCTTCAAAATACATTTATTCCTGTCACCAAATGCATTATGTGGGCCTCCCTTGGGCCTGATCCTATCAAACCCAGTGTATGGAAACCTTCATGAGACGTCGGGGAATAGAATGCTGAACACTTAATGAAATGAAGGAATTATGAAACTTGTGTGTGACAGTAGAATAGTCGGATTATGTTTGAGAAAGAGTCCTTCCCCTTTAAAGATTAATATACTAAGTTTTTGATAGATGCCGTGATATGCTGTCTGGGATTTGCTTCAAAATAATCCCGTGGTTGTGGGCAGTAGGTGGGAGTATATTGGCTTCTCGTGGTCGCTGTATCAAATTACTACAGACTGGGTGGCTTAAAGCAACAGAACACAATCTATCACACTTTTGGAGACTGGACGTCAAAGTCAAGGTGACAGTGGGCTGTGCTTCCTCCAAATATGAACCTGTGTTTTGAGGTGGCCACCATACCTCCCCCCACAGGATCTGGATGAAAAAAATTCTAGGCAGTGCTGAGGTAGCGGATGGGCACACTGGATGGCTAGCATACAATGTTTAGGACACACTTACACGACAATATTGTTTATTATTTCTCTGAAATTCACCTTTAATTTGATGTCCTGTATTTTTTCTGTGAACCAATATAAAAGTGTCCCAGATCTGCCTGCTCCATGCTGACATCCGCTCCTTCTACGCCCATGCAGAGATTTTCCATCTGTCTTCATCCTTGTATCCAATTCATGAAAACCTCACAGTAAGTTTCTTCAAAAAGCCATACTCCATTGACTGGCAGAGAGTTAGAACAGCCTGAAATTTTTTGTTTTATCCTTTAATGACCAACCTTGAAAGGGAATATATTAACTGGTTGTTTTGTGATAAGAGGATGACTTGTCAATTTTCTAATCTGGCTTGGAACCCCTGATCCTTGAACTCCGTAGGAGTGGCTTTTCCTTAACCAAACTCCCCCTGTGTCAGTGGGAGGAGTTATTCCATTATAAAACCAGCTTGTCAACTTGTGAGGGGGCTGGCACTGAGCTGCTGAGCCAAGTGGGAGACAGACTTTAATAAGGTAAGTACTGACTTTATAAATCTTCATACCTTACCTCACATCCTCGCATCTAAAGCACCACAAACATGTAGACTCAGCACCAGAAAAATTTTAGACCCTCATCATGCCTTCCTGGTGCGCTTAGGGTCAGTTTAAGAGTTATTTATTCAATTACTGTTGGATACATCTTTACAGAAAAGTAAAAATGAAGACTTTAGAAAACTAAGGCATGAGTATTCAGATATGAGAAAAACAAACGGTAGGAGAAGAAAAAAGAATTATATCATTTTAGGCAATCTGAGAGTATGACCTGTGCAAGAGAGAATGTGGGTGTTTATGCTGAAGTTCCTTTCTCCATAGAAGGAGTCGACACACGACAGTTGTGAACTGCGATGTTGTAATGCTAACTATGCTGTGACAATTCAAAATTAAGATTGATTATAACAGGAACAAATTTAGTCTGAATGTCAGCAGAACTAGATTATAGCTAAGTCTGCTGGGATTAGCTGACTGGCAAGCGTCATTCTCTCTCTGGCGTCCAACCAACTCACGGCAAACCATGATGATGGCGGGGACAGATGATCTCAGTCTTGGCACGGTTCACATTGGGGGCTGGGTAATGCTTTGTTGTGGGGAGCTGTCCTGTCCATTGTCTTTTCTTGTTAATTAAACAATATTTATTACGGAAATGTACATTTAATTAGTTTTAAGGAATGCACTCGAGAATAGTATTAACACACATTTTCCTCAAATTTGCAAACTTTACAACTTTAAGGTATCTACAGTGACGGTTTGTTCGCATGTTTCAAAGAAATCATCATTTCATTACCACCGGACTCTATCTTTTTCTTTTCATTTCACTGTGTCCTTGTAAAAACAGCACAATGTGAGGATCTCCTTCCACCAAGTGCTGGTGGAAGCCGGAGAGTTGAATAAGAGGCGAAAATGAATAAAGAGGAATTACTCTACTGTTCAAAAATGTATTTTTCAAAAAACCTTTATCCTGGGGAGCTGACACATTATAGGAGCTAACCACAATCCACCACAAGGTAGTTTCAACTAAATATCCAGTCAGTGGGTAAGTTAGGATGACATGGCAGGTGACAAACGAGCTGGGTAAAATGCAGAAGGACTGAGGGCGGATAAGAAGCACTCAGGTGCACATCGAGGCATCGCCCCACTCCACATCAGAGGCATCTCTGCTCTCAACCCAACGGATGTAGCACCCCGCCTCCTGGCTTGGACAACCAAAAACATCTCCAGAGATTGCCAAGTATTCTCCAGGGTGGGAGGGGCAAAATTACCCCCAGTTAAGAGTCCCTGGATGACACGACCTCTCAAACTTTCTAACTCAGGAGGTCTCGATGGCAAAACTAGGTAATCAGAGGGCATAGAATGAGTTCTTAAAAAGCACAGGAATTCTCCTAGTTAGAAGGGGCAAGTCATTCACGTCAGAACATGAGTCAACCATGCTCGAAGTATTAATCTTGGGGAAAAAAAGAAAGTTCTCACACAGGAGAGACAGAGAGGCTCAGGGAGATGATGTCAAAGTCCTGGAGCAGTCCAAACATGAGAGAACCCACGGGGAAAGCTCTCGGACCTATGGGAGAAGGTACAGCAATGGCAAGGAGGAAAAGCACCAGGCAAGGTTCTCTGGAGAGCAAGTGTGACAGGGGGAGGCGGGGCCTCCTGTGCAGGGGAGGAAGGCAGCCCCGCGAGGAGAGACGAGGGAGCTGGGACTGGATGCTGCCCAGGAGGAGGGAGCGCCCTGCGCAGACGCAGCAGCCCCTCAGCTGTCTCCCCTGGCAGCCTCCTCACCTTGCTCTGACTTGCTGGGTTGCGAGACTCGTGATTCTTGAGTTGGGACCACCCAAAGTGAAGTCCCTGCTGGGCCCTTTGTGCTCTGTCACTTGTCCACAAACCTGTTTTTCTGAGAAGACTTAAACTCCTTTCAGTCAGGGACCTTATCAGCCTCGGATCTCGTCCCGACCAGCCCTCATTTCTTAGCTATGGAAACTGGTCAAGGAGTGTTGGTTGAGGAAGTTTGAAGGAAACTTTAAAGAAGGAAACACTTCTACACGTAAGCCAGAAACAAGTGTTAGACAAGGATCAGTGGAATGTCTGCATTTCCAGGTAAGCAAAAGGACACTGGAGAGACGTGATCATTTCATCAAGTGTAGACAGGGAGACCCGCCCGAGTGCTGAGAACAGCTGGGGAGACAAGCAGTGGGTCCCCCATTCCAATGGCTGGAACCCATGCACAGGGGGCCTGGGCACAGGACAGAGTCCAGAGTGCCTGGATCAGGGAGTGAGTGGCAGCGGGTTGGGCCTGGGGAGAGAAGCACGTGGGGTGCAGTGTCCAGGGGCAGGACAAGGGATCTGCCACATTTGGGGCTACGCAAGGCTGTGTTTAATGACATGCCAGAGCCCTGAAACTTTGCCAAAAACTTCTTGCAATCCAGGTTAAGTGATCCGTGAAGATCACCAGTTTTTCCACACGAGCTAAATACAAACAGCCTTTTTATGACCTTTGAGAAAAAGTCTGCACATATATGCATATGTATACATGTGTGTGTATATATATATTCTATGCCCAATCTTATTCCTACTGGCACTATATGTGTCAAGAGATAGGTACATAGATAGACAGACAGATAGAGAAAGCAGACACATATGCTCCCTGGTGTGTTCAGACTCACTCATCTCCCAGGACCTGAGAGCAAGAGGGAAGTTGCATTTGCTGATCCCTATGATGAATTTTTCTGTACATTATCTCATTTAACTTTCTCTACAACCCTCAAAAGTAGAGAGAACTCTGTTTTATGAAGAGAAAATTGTGGTGCAGAGATGAAACAACATGCTGGGGTCTCTGTTCCTCATGAGGAAAGGTGCTGGACTTTGGCTCCAGTCTCCCTTCTCTCTGCTAAGAAATGCTGTAATCAGGACCACTCCAGCATGGCTCCTTTAGTTTACCCCTGGAATTATCATGCACATATGCATTTGAGGAACATAAGCCCTTTCCCCTATCAAGGTTAAATGCAGTTATGCTAGTCCTCAATTTACTCACAGTAAAGTTTTAGGATGTCACATAAAGCAAGGCATCCTTTTAACAATGTTTCTTCTCATCAGACACCTAAAATCAGCCTGCAGAGAGGAACTCACGAATTGGATGTTTCCCTCTCTCCCTCCCCTCAACCATTAGTTGGTGGGGGATTCCGAATGGGAAAACCAAACAGGAGTCTCAGAGAGACGACTAGAGAGAGCCTAAGTCTCACCCGAGGGAGTGAAACCTGAAATCACGTGGCCTGAAATCCCAGGACAAATGTTTGAGCCCAGGGAAGCTGCTGTGTGTCTGTGAACTCCAGTTTCCTCATCTTTAAAATAGGACATTAGAAGCTATTTCCTGGGTTGTTGTCGAGGGTAGACACACTTGCTGGATAGTGAGTGCGAACTGGGAACATACGTGTGTGACCTTTGGCAATTCATTGAATCTCTCTAGTTCTCATTTTCTGTTGACCAGGAAAGGTTGTTTTTTCTTTTTTTTCCACGCAGCCAGCAAATGGTAGAGCCAGGATTTGTATCCAGACAATCTGGGTACAGATCCTGTGTTTTTTGGTTTTTTTATTGATGTTGTAATAGTTTACAACATTGTGAAATTTCAGTTGTACATTGTTATTTGTCAGTCACCATAGAAATGTGCCCCTTCACCCCTTGTGCCCACCTCCCAACCCCCTTCCCATCTGGTAAGCACTAATCTGTTCTCTTTGTTGGTCTTCCACATATGAGTGAAATCATATAGTGTTTGTCTTTCTCTGTCTGGCTTATTTCACTTAACATAATCCCTTCAGGGTCCATCCATGTTGTTGCAAATGGGACGATTTTGTCTTTTCTCGTGGCTGAGTAGTCTTCCATTGTATATCTATATACACCACATCTTCTTTATCCAGTCCTTAGTCGATGGGCACTTGGGTTGCTTCCACGTCTTGGCTGTTGTAAATAATGCTGCAATGAACACAAGGGTGCATAGGTCTCTCTGGATTGTTGATTTCAAGATCTTTGGATAAGTGCCCAGCAGTGGGATAGCTGGGTCCTATGGTATTTCTATTTTTAATTTTTTAAGAAATCTGCAAACTGTTTTCCATAGTGGCTGCACCAGTTTGCATTCCCACCAGCAGTGTATGAGGGTTCCCTCTTCTCCATATCCTCTCCAACACTGGTTGGTTTTTCTTTTGGTAATTATAGCCATTCTAATAGGTGTAAGGTGATATCTCACTGTGGTTTTGATTTGTATTTCCCTAATGATTAGTGATCTTGAACATCTTTTCATGTGCCTGTTGGTCGTCTGTATATCTTCTTTGGGAAAAATGTCTGTTCATATCTTTTGCCTGTTTTTTGATCGGGTTGGTTTTTTGTTGCTGTGGAGTTGTGTGAGTTCTTGATATATTTTGCAGATTAACCGCTTGTTGGATTTGTGATTTGCAAATATTTTCTCCCACTTGGTGGGTTGCCTTTCATTTTTTTGCCTGATTTCCTTTGCCTTGCAGAAACTCTTTAGTCTGATGAAGCCCCATTTGTTTATTTTTTCTTTTGTTTCCCTTGACCAAGTAGACATAGTATTTGAAAAGATTCTTCTAAGACCGATGTCAAAGAGTGTACTGCCTATATTTTCTTCTAGGAGTTTTAAGGTTTCACGTCTTCGCTTCAAGTCTTTAATCCATTTTTGGTAAATTTTTGTATATGGTGTAAGATAATGGTCTACTTTCATTCTTTTGCATGTGGTTGTCCAGTTTTCACCATTTATTGAAGAAACTTTCCTTTCTCCATTGTATTTTCATGGCTCCTTTGTTGAAGATTATCTGTGTGTAGATGTGTGGTTTTATTTCTGGGCTTTCAATTCTGTTCCATTGATCTGTGTCTGTTTTTGTACCAGGACCATGCTGTTTTGATTACTATAGCCTTGTAGCATATTGTGAAGTCAGTGATTGTGATGCTTCCAGTTTGTTCTTTTTTTTTCAGGATCGCTTTGGCTATTCGGGGTCTTTTTTTTTGTTCCATGTAAGTTTTGGGATTCTTTGTTCTATTTCCCTGAAGAATGTCCTTGGGATTCTGACTGGGATTGCTTTGAATCTGTAGATTGCTTTAGGTAGTATGGACGTTTTAACTAAGTTTATTCTTCCAATCCATGTGCATGGAATACCTTTCCATCTCTTTATGTCATCTTCGATTTCTTTCAATAATGTCTTATTGGTTTCATTGCATAGGTCTTTCACCTCCTTGGTTAAATTTATTCCTAGATATTTTATTCCTTTTGTTGCGATTGTCAATGGGGTTTTAATCTTGAGTTCTCTTTCTTTTAAGTTTGCTGTTAGAGTATTGAAATGCAACTGAATTTTGTAAGTTTATTTTGTACTCTGCAACTTTGCTGTAGTTATTGATTATTTCAAATATTTTCTGATGGATTCTTTAGGGTTTTCTATATATAAAATGATGTGATCTGCAAACAGCAAGAGCTTCACTTCTTCATTGCCAATTTGGATACCTTTTAGTTCTTGTTCTTGCCTAAATGTTCATGCCAAAACCTCCAGTACTATGTTGCACAAGAGTGGTGAGAGTGGGCACCCTTGTCCTGTTCCCATTCTCAGAGGTATGTCTTCCAGTTTTTCCCCATTGAGTATGATGTTGGCTGTGGGTTTGTCAGATATGGCCTTTATTATGTTGAGGCACTTCTCTACCCATTTTTTTGAGAGTTGTTATCATAAATAGATTTTTGCTTTTGTGTGTCTATTGAGACGATCATGTGGTTTTTGTTCCTCATTTTGTTAATGTTGTGTATCACATTGATTGATTTTCAGATGTTGAACCATCCTTGCATCCCTGGTATAAATCTCCCTATATCATGGTGTATGATCCTTTTAGTGTAATGCTGTATTCGTTTTGACAAAAAATCTGTTTTTTTGGTGAGGAAGATTGGCCCTAAGCTAACATCTATTGCCAATCTTCTCTTTTTGCTTGAGGAATATTGTTGCTGAACTAACAACTGTGGCAGTCTTCCTCTATGTAGTATATGTGCTGTTGCCACAGCTTGCATTGATGAGCATTGTGTAGGTCCCTGCCTGGGATCTGAAACAGCAACCCCCAGGCTGCTGAAATGGGGTGTGTGAACTTAACCACTACACCAACATCCTGCGCCTTGGTTAGCCAATATTTTGTTGAGGATTTTTGCATCTATGTTCATTAGTGATATTGGTTTGTAATTTTCTTTCTTTGTGATTTCCTTGTCTGGCTTTGGGATCAGGGTGATGGCCTCGGAAAATGTGTTAGCAAGTGTTCCATCTTCTTCAATTTGTTTGGAATAGTTTGAGAAGGCTGCGTATTAAATCTTCTTTGAATGTTTGGTAGAATTCTCCCAAGAAGCCATCTGGTCTTGGACTTTTATTTTTGGGCAGGATTTTGATTACTGTTTCAGTCTTTTTAATTGTGATTCATCTATTCAGATTCTCTATTTCTTCTTGATTCAGTTTTGAGAGGTTGATGAGTCTAAGAATTTCTCCATTTCTTCTAGATTTTCCAGTGTGTTGGCGTATAGGTTTTCATAGTATTCTTTTATAATCCTTCATGTTTCTATGGTATCCATGGCAACTTCTCCTCTTTCTTTTCTAATTTTATTTGAGCCTTCTTTTTTTTCTTAGTGAGTCTGGCTAAAGGTTTTTCAATTTTGTTTATCTTCTCAAAGAAGCACCTCCTTGCTTCATTGATCCTTTCTACTGTTTTTTTTGGTTTGCAGTTCACTTATTTCTGCTCCAACTTGTGTTATTTCCCTCCTTCTGCTGACTTTGGGTTTTATTTGTTCTTCTTTTTCTAGTTCTGTTAGGTGTAGATTAAGATTGTTTATTTGAGATTTTTCTTGTTTGTTAAAGTGGGCCTGTATTGCTATGAATTTCCCTCTTACGACTGCTTTTGCTTCATCCCACGTGAGGTGGTATGGTATATTTTCATTCTCATTTTTCTCCAGATGCTTTTTGATTTCTTCTTTAATTTCATCAATGATCCATTGGTTGTTCAGTATCACGCTGTTTCATCTCTCTCTATTTGTCACTTTCCCAGCTTTTTTCTTGTGGTTGATTTCTAGTTTCATAACATTACGGTCAGAAAAGATGCTTGATATGATTTCAATCTTCTTAAATTTATTGAGGCTTGCCTTGTTTCCCAACTTATGGTCAATCTTTGAGAATGTTCCAGGTGCACTTGAGTAGAATGTGTATTGTGCTGTTTTTGGATGGAGTGTTCTATATATATATGTCTATTAAGTCCATTTAGTCTAGTTTTTCATTTAATTCCACTGTTTGCTTGTTGGCTTTCTGTCTGTATGATCTATCCCTTGATGTGAGTGGTGTGTTAAGGTCCCCTACTATTATTGTGTTGCTGTAAATATCTCCTTTTAGATCTCTTAATAGTTGCTTTATGTACTTAGTGGCTCTCATGTTAGATGCATATATATTTATAAGTGTCATGTCCTTTTGGTGGAGTGTCCCTTTTATCTTATATACTGTCCCTCTTTGTCTCTCATTGCCTTTTTTTCTTGAAGTCTACTTTGTCTGATATAAGTATGGCAACCTGCATTCTTCTGTTTGCCATTAGATTGGAGTATCATCCTCCATCCTTTCACTCTGAGCCTGTATTTGTCTTTAGAGCTGAGGTGTGTTTCCTGGAGGCAGCATATTGTTGGGTCTTGTTTTTTGACCCATCCAGCCACTGTGTGTCTTTTGATTGGAGAATTCACTCCATTTATATTTAGAGTGATTATTGATATACGAGGGCATAATGCTGCCATTTTATCACTTGTTTTCCTTGTTTCTTATCCTGTGTATTTCTGATTGCCAATTCAGTTTGGTGGTTCTTGATGATGGTTTCCTCAGTTTTCTTTTTACTTATCATTTGTGTCTCTGTTCTGATTATCTTTTAGTGGTTCCCATGAGGTTTGTATAAAAGATTTTATAGATGAAATAGTCATTTTCTGATAGCCTCTTATTTCCTTAGTCTAAGCAATTTCCATCCCTTTCCTCTTCCCCTTCTCAGTTATTGTTGTCACAACTTATTCCACTTTGTGTTGTGAGTTTATGGTTAAAATGAAGTGACTTATAGGTATTCTTGATATTTTCCTTCTGTTTATCTTAAATGTTATAATCAAGTGTTTGCTAACCTGTTCTGATAGAGAGCTGCAATTTTCTGATTTTCTCTGCCTATTTATCTCCTTGCTCAAGGCTTTGTCAGTCTTTCTCTTTTTTTTTCAGGTATGATGGTCTTCTTGATCATTTCTAGGGAATGGGGGTTGTGCTGAACTACCTCAGGTTTTGTTTATCTGGGCAAGTTTTTATTTCTCCATCATATCTGAAGGATATTTTCACTGGATAGTGTATTCTTGGCTGAAGCTTTTTGTCTTTCAGAGTTTTGAATATATCATTCCACTGTCCCGTAGCCTTCATGGTTTTTGCTGAGAGCCTGAAAGCCTGACAAGGGTTCCCTTGTAGGTTATTTTCTTCTGCCTTGCTGTCCTTAATATTTTTTCTTTGTCATTGACTTTTGCCAGTTTTACTAATATATGCCTTGGAGAAGGTCTTTATACATTGACATAATTAGCAGTTCTGTGAGCTTCTTTTCCTTGTAATTCCAGCTCCTTCCCCAGTTTGGGAAGTTCTCAGCTATTATTTCTTTGAACAAGCTCTCTGCTCCTTTCTCCCTCTGGAATACCTATAATCATTATGTTGTGTTTTCCAATTGAGTCAGATATTTCTCAGAATTTCTCCATTCCTTTTTGGTCTTAGTTCTTTCTCCTCCTCCACCTGCAGCATTTCTATATTTCTGTCCTCTAAATTGCTAATGCCTTCCTTCATGATTTCAGCTCTATTGTTTCAGGACTCTCAATTTTTCTTGATCTCATTCACTGTGTTTTTCATCTCCAACATTTCTGATTGGTTTTCTTTATAGGTTCAATCTCTTTTGTGAAGAATTCCCTCTGTTCATTAATTTTATTCCTGATTTCATTGAACTGTCTTCCTGAGTTTTGTTCTAACTCTTTGGGGGTTTTTCTTATGACAGCTATTTTGCATTCTGTGTCATTCATATTGTAAGTTTGTGTGCCTTCAGAGTTGATTTCTCGGTGTTTGTTTTTCCTTCTGGTCTGGAGTATTGAGATACCTCTTCATCCTATTTGATTGGGTTTATTTGTGCATTCGAATAGTGGTAGTATCTGGTCACAGATTCCACCTGCTGCCACTGGGTGAGGACAGGAGCTGTGTATTCTGAGCCCAGCACGATCCCTGGCCACTGTGTCTGTCCGAGCCTGGGCCACTTCTTGAGACTGCAGCATCACTGTGGGCTCTCCCATCAGATGGGAAAGTGATTATATGTGGGCTTTGGTCTGCCATTGCCTGCTCCCAAAGTCCCGCTGAGGCATGCTCCTGCCTTCTTGGCTGCCCCAGTGCTATTGGCATTTGGGGCAGCTGGGAGGTCATTTGACCAGGTGTGTAGATCCACGCTGCCTCTTCTTAAGGTGGCTCCAGCCACTGTGCCTGGTGGGCAGGTCTTCCCCATTGGGTCTGAGCCTGGACCACTCCTTGGGACCACACTGGCACTTTGGGCTCTCTCACTGGATGGGAAAGTGAAGCTGCAGGGGCTCAGGGCTGCTACTGCCTTCTCCCATGGTCCTACTAAGATAAGCTTCCACATTCAGGACCACGGCTGTATTATGGATGTTTGCAGTATCTGGGAAATCATTCATCTGGGGATCTAGATTAGCTGATGCCTCTTCCTAGGTTGCACCCATCCTTGTGCTTGGTAGGTGGGTCTCCTCATGTTGTCCAAGCCTGGGAGACTCCCAAGGACTACAGCGAGGGAGGACAGGAGCTGTGTATTCTGAGCCTGGCATGATCATTTGCAGGTGTGTCTGTCTGAGCCTGGGACACATCTTGGGAATGCAGCTGAACAATGGCCTCTTCCTCTGAATAGGAAAGTGATTACATGGGGGTTCAGGGCTGCAGTCACCTGCTCCCACAGTTATGCTGGGGTTCACTCTCACACTCAGGGCTGCAGTGGTACTATGGGCTCCAGCTGTGAAAGCAGTCTCATGCATGCACAGGGCTGCTGGGGGTCAGGAGAGTGCTCACCTATCTCCATCACCTCCCTAGGGGTAGTCCATCTGCCTTCAGATGTATAGCTGTGTGGGTCTCTCAGGAGTCCTGTTGTGTTGTGTGGGTATCCTTCATTGATCAATGAATACCAATTTACTTAGGGTTCGAAGGAGGAGAGATAAAGGGAACAGCTTATTCTGCTGGTTTCACAAAGAAGTGGGTGTGAATCGGATCCACCACCTACATTGTGCAAGTTACTCTAGAAACCTGAATATCCCAAAACTGTAACATGAGAATAATAAAGACTGCACCTCAGGTGATTTTTGTAGGACAAATGAAGGTAAATTTTGGATCTTGCCCATTGTATGACAGAGATCAAACAAATGTTAGTTCCATTCCATGTACTGTAAAGTTAATGCAGTAACATCATTTTTCTAGATTATATAATGCATCAAGTAAAGGTAGAATCTAACATTGCAAAAAAAAAAAAAAAATAGAGAAAAGAAAAAGGAAGGAAACAGCATCCTCCTGTGGAAAGAATTAGGATCTTTTGGGCTACAGTTCAGCGAGTCTGAGCCCTAATTCCAGCTCTGGAACAAATGTGGTGTTAACTCTGCTCCCTCTGCCTCCTCGCTGTCAGGGAAGCCGTTTGGTTCAAGGCCCTCACAGGCTCCCAGGGCCTGCATCTGTGTGGGTTCCAGCCCTGCCCTCCCTTTAGTTCTTGGCTGGATTTTCACATCCATAAGTATCTGAAGTGTGACTGTGGGCGTGTCATTTAACCACTGAACCTTGGTTCCATTAGCTGAAAAATGGAGATAATGACAACTATTTCACGGGGCTGCTAGGTGATTAAAGATATAATGTATCCAAAGGGGTCAGCACTCGGTCAGGATTGTTAGGAGGAAGTTTTCAATAAATATTAGTTCTTTAATCCTTCCTCCTTCCCCAACACCCACGCATGCTTCCTTACCACAGACTCTCATCTGTTACGTTGCCAAGACTGCCAGACTTCACCCAGTGGAGACTGCAGAGTGGTTTGGTGCAATTTCCTGGGCTCAGCTGCTGAAGGTGAGAATTTGGGTCATGTAAGACATTCCAGGGACTCTTTCAACTCTGCCATGAAGGAGGCAGACACTTCTTCAACATTGTTGGTGCTGTTGAACTGTGTATCATAAAGAGCATTTTTGCTTCTATGGTTTCATTCATTCATTTATTCATTCATTCATTCAGGTTTAAAGAACCCAGGAGACTGCAACATGGCAGGGAAGCCCAAGCTGCACTACTACGATGGACGAGGCCGGATGGATTCGATCCTATGGCTCCTGGCTGCTGCTGGAGTAGAGGTTGGTTCTGAGTTCAGTCGTCTTAAGTTGGATCTATAAGTGACTATCGAAGTCCTTTCTCCCATGAGCTAGGAGACTATTCTCACTAAATGACCTATCAAGAGTTGTGCATTGATAAAAATTAATCACTATTAAGAGATGAACATATTTGACCTTATGCATTATTAAAACTTCTTGTCATCAAAGAGCATAAACAATTAAAATAAAGTTAAGGAACTAACCACAATGTGTGGCCTTATTTGGATTTGGATTTAAACAAAGTGTAAAATATCATTTATGCCATTTGTGCAATAATTAGAAACATGAACGTGATTGCGCGTTACATAATATTAAAGAATTTTTGTTAAATTCTAGATGTGATATCGTTCTGAGGTTATTTTTAAAATAGTTCTTATGTTTTAAAGATACACATTGAAGAATTTAAAGATGAAATATATGATATGAGGGATTTGCTTCAAATTATTACAAGAGAGGGAGAGCAGTGGGCATATGGTGACAGGAGACTGGCTTAAGTTGAAAATTATTACTACTGGGTGAAGGGCGCAAGGAGGATCAATATACTTTTCTGTTTATTTATATGCATGATAGAAATTAACATAGTAAAAAGTTAGAATATATCAGATTAGAATAAAAATATAATTAAAGTTAAGACATAACCAGAAATATGAGGAGGAGCAATTTTACCAAAATGCCTGTGAAAGACTTACCATTCACTCAGCAGTGATTTGTCAAGTGCCTTTAAGTGCCAGGTCCTGTGCTAGGTCCTGGGGATACATGGATGAACAAGACAGACACGGGGCTATGTCCTCAGACAGCTTATGTTCCACTGAGGTTGCACACAAGTAAGGAGGTGATTAAAAGGAGGAGGGAGCATCTAGGAGGACACCCAAGGATTGACAGTGTCAAAATGCCATAGTCCCTGTGGAAACCTGGTAGATTTTCCTGGGACTCTATTGAGTGCTGCCCTCTAGAGGTGTCACTGAGAAACACACTTCTCAGTCCAGATAGAGGCAGCAGCAAGTCTGGGAGGGTTTTCCTGGGGAGGAGTCATGGACAGACTCAGGAGATCTGGTCCCTCAGGTGGGAGCAGAAAAGGAGGGCTCCAGGTGAGGTGGTGTCCTGTGACAGGGACTTCTAGTGGCCTCCCTTCTGCCTGATAATGACATGTTTACCAAAGCCTTGGGATTACATTTTCTAGATGGCTTCACAGATGCATGGGACTTTAGCCTGGACCTGTCAATTTCACGAAGAATGAGCACATGAAACATCCAAATAGTGCCCTTCCAGGTCGTTTTCTCTCTATAAATCAATTTTCACTGTACTCCAGGGTCAGCCTTGGGGTTCAGGGATGTGCTGAGAGCCCCTGGGCAGGATGAGTTCACCACAGGAGGGTGAGGTAGGGGAGATGCTGAGCGCATCCCAGTCTTCCTCTTCTGCATCAGCTTGACTGAAGAGGGGGTGGGGCAGGACTTACCAGAGGCTCTTGGTCAGGGCTTCTGGGTTCTCTGTGCCCAAATGCTGGTCTTCACTATCCCATCCGTCTCCGTTAGCCTCACAAACACCGTCTCACTAGCCAACCCCATCCCACCTCGGCCACCCTCCCTTGATGACCAGCCACCATCCCTTATGTTTGTCTGGAACTGGGTGCTTTAGGAGTTGCTGCGCCCCCACCTCACTATCTCTGTAGTCAGACCCTGTGGAGCCATGTGGATCCACAATAAACGCTTCCACTGGACAAGTTAGAATTCCTCATATTCCCAAGCTTTTCACCATCAAGAACCCTTTAAACCATAGCAGCCACTGGAAACAGCACTACTAGTTATACTTGGTGTGTGTGGCATGGGTTCTGTAATCTGTATTTTAACACAACATGTTCCGCTTAAGAAAATGTTCTCCCTCCATTTGATAGAGGAGGAAACTGAGGCCTGGAGATGCTAAGTGACTGTGCCCCGATCACACAGCTACCGTGAGGCAGACGCAAGACTGGAACCAAATCGCATCAATGCTGAGATCTATTTTCTTGACATCGGTCTCTTTTGACTTTTGGTTTGGTCGATTCTGCCGATTAAGTAAACTGCATGATCATATAGTTACTGATTTTCATATTTGTGTTGAAACCCCACAAGCACTCAGAGCTTCTGGTCAGCCTTACGGCCAGCAGCCCTTCGAACCAGAGAGACTTGCCTCAGGAGAAGGAGAATCTACACCAAGTTCTAAGTTCCGAATGTAGGTCAAGGATGGAGTAGAGGTTCACTAATGTTTGGTGGCGTTAATTAAAAAGAAAGGATGGTATGATGAAACAAAACCATCTATAAAAACCCTGACAGCTTATGTTTATTGAGCACTTAGTGTATACACGGTACTGATTAAAGGCCTTTGCATACCTTACAGATTTAATCTTCACACCAGCCTATAACGGAGGTGCCATAACTATACTGATTATATAGAGGAGGATACTGAGACACGAGGAGATTCGGTGACGTGTGCAACATCAGGAGGTCACTACATGTAAGAAATGATATTCAAACCCAGGCAGGCATATCAGAAACAATGATTCATGGATACAAAGAAAAAAAGTTTGAGAACTCTTTTTGCTTCCTTAAGTTGGAAATTCTAGTCAAATGTGTCCAGTATTTTCCAGAGGACGAAATTCTGAGTTGAAAGAGTTAAAGCTGTGCAGCAACCAGGACTCATGTTATATTAATTGGGGACTCGTGGGATGGAGTGATGTCAATGACAGCAGAGGCTCCTGGTGGCAGCATCTGAGACAGCCATTGTCCCTTGGTGTACTCTTTGCTGGGGACATACAATGTACTGTCCTGATCTCACCTGGATGGACAGGCTTTCCTGAGATACTGAAACCTCATAAGTAGAGGCACTTCCCAGTCCCTTCCCTCCGTGATATCCCCCTCCCCAATGACCAGGATCATCCACAGAGGTGGAAACAGGGTGGAGGTGAATTGCAACCTCAAGAATGAGCTGTTACCTGCTGCCACCAGTGCTCTTTCCTCAATGGCTCTAATCTAAATTTCCAGTCGCCCTGATGACACGCCCCTGTGTGCCCTCCCAAGTCAGAAATCTTCCTTTTGCTTATTATGTCCAGACAGGGGCCATTCAAGTGTAAACTTCTTTAATGGTATGGAATGAAAGAACAAGAACTCATTTACTGTTTCTCCTTTCCAGTTTGAAGAGAAATTTATGGAAACTTCAAAAGACTTGGAAAAACTAAGAAATGGTAAGACCAAGTATGTAAATTCCTCTGATGAGAGGATCTAGAAGAAGCTATAACTTGAGGTTTTAATCCCAGGCATTGCCTGTGTGTGTGCTGGGAACCAGGAGATAAGCAGAAAGGAAAAAAGTGGTTCAAATGTGCACGGTGGGGTTTTGTGAGCCGCTTTGGTAACTCCCTCAGGGCCAGGAAGGCTACAACTCTCTGAGCATTTGCTCTAGGACCAGCCCCGGTGCCTGTGGATCCCTCTCTTTGCTTTCTACTGCTTTTCTGCACCACCACTGAGTTGTACCAGCTCAGGATCCCACAACCTCCCAGCAAGGCCGTGAGGCATGTGCAATAGAGTGAAAGAGGGGAAACAGGCCCAGCAGTTGCCTGGAGTTCTTCTTTCTGATGGTTTGACAAGGTGATGTCCCAACAGTTTCTAGGCTCATATAGCAAGAGGGTGCTGATGTAGTTGGAATGCCAGGTGAGCCCGTGAGGAGGGAGAGAGAGAGCGAGGGCCGGCAGCAGTGGCTGGGAAAACAGGGTTCCCCAGCACACAGTATCCATTGGTGGGATTTGAAGAGCATAGGAAACGCCCTCCGTAGAAATCTCACTAAGTCCTGGCCTCTTGCCGGGTCCCCCATAGACTTTTTTTGGGAACTTCCCAACTGAAATGGCAAATGACTGGTGGTCCTGCAGCAGCCTCTTCCAATCTTTTCCTAAAATATCCATGAAGAGAAATCGAACATGAAAAATACACAGAATACCATGTGTCTCAAAGGGAAATAAAAAAATTAATGAAATAATAGGTTAAAAGTAAAAGGCAGATTGATAAGAAAAAGGATTACAGGGAGCTAAAAACAAATGCCGTTTCCTTCCAATACTCCCAGGTAATAATTTTTTGTTTCCTTTTATCTATTCAGTCATTTCAACAAACAGTTTTTCATCCTGAAAGTGTGAATCTCAAAACATTGCTCTCTTTCCTTTTCTTCTTTCAAAAGATGGGAGTTTGATGTTCCAGCAGGTGCCAATGGTGGAAATCGATGGGATGAAGCTGGTGCAGTGCAGAGCCATTCTCAACTACATCGCCGCCAAACACAACCTCTATGGGAGAGACACCAAGGAGAGAGCCCTGTGCGGTATTTTTCCTGTGTTTCATCCACAATTAATAGGAATAATTCAAGTTCTTCCCTGAGGGACCAAGACCATGTCAGGGGGATCATGACCACCAGCAGCATGGCTTCGGTGGTGTAGAGTGAAGTCCAGTACAGCTGAGACCTTAGAGGACGAGGGACAGGAAACCTGCAGTGGACTCAAGCCAGTGGGATTATAGAAGAGGATGCGGCCCACGGGGAGGGCACAGTGACAGAGCAAACCTGATGACCTGAGAAGCCAAGAGAATGGTGGAGTCATGTCTCCAGGTGTTCAGACCTTTATGAGCTGGACACCAGCCCACAGCTAGAGATGAGGGACAAAGTGTCTGAAGGTATAGAGGATTAGCCTGGGGAAGAGAAGGACCCAAAGAAGCTGATGCTCATCTTCCAGAATTTACCAGAATGATGACCACAAACCTAACTTTCACCCAGGGATATGGATGGGCCATATGACAAGGGTTAGCAGATGTTGAGTCCAAGATGCCAGGTTTACATCGAGCACTTTGATACAAGATTGAAGCAGCAGATTATTTCAATAAGACCATAACAGGGGGACTCTTCTCTGTTGTGATGGCGCCACATGATTAAAATTAAAACCATGTGCAGAACTGGGGCAGTTATTCAAAGGTTAAACATAGAGTTACGATATGACTCAGCGATTCCACTATGAGGCGTGTACCCAAGGGAACTGAAATTATATCAACACTAAAACTTGTACGCAATTGTTCATAAGTGTTGTTTATAGTCTTCAAAAAATGGGAACGGTATAAATGTCCCCAAAGTGATGACTGGATGAGCAGAGTGTGGTACAGCCATGCAGTGGAATGTTATCTGTCCATGGGAAGGAATGAAGCTCTGACGCAGGCTGCAACACGGATGAACTTTGACAACATTAGGTTACATATAGAAACCAGACACGAATGGCACTTATTGTATAATTCCGTATTACAAAATGTCTGGAACATTCCTATCCATAGAAACAGAAAGTAGTTAAGTGGTTGCCTGGGGCCAGAGGGAGGGAAGAATGTAGAATGAATGCTGACCCACATAGAAGTTCATTTTGAAGGGATGAAAATATTTTGTTATCAGAGCATGGTGATGGTACAAAGTTCTGTGAATTTACTAAAAAAATCACAAAATTGTACACTTGAAAAAGATGACATTGTGGCAGCAGAATTATAGATCAAGAAAACTTTTATTTTTAAAACATTGTTATAGGAAGCCTGGTCTGTAACACACACAAGAAACCTGGCATATGCACTGTTGGGAAGTGTATAAACAATTACACAATTTCAGGGGATACTTTAGGATTGGTCTCGAGAAATGCAAACATGGTGTGCGTTGGACAACAGTACATGGAGAGGGCTGTGGAACCATGTTCTATGGGAAATCATTGAAAGATGCAAACACTGGGCATTCAGTGGGTCTGGGTAGTGTAACAGAGTGAGACAGAGAAGGACATGGCTGAGACAGCTGTGCCAGGGACTCCCTGTGGAGGTGAGTTAGGTGGTAGGTGTTTGACTGTGTGAATCACACTGAGTTTGTGCACAGCGCAAACCCAGCAGAGCTGGCAAACCCTAGCTAGGGTCTCAGTGATTACTTGCAGTGATTCCACTCATGTCTCTCATGCTTGTGACTTGGGGCAGGTCACTGATGCTCTCGGTCCTCATGTTTGGTCATGCATATAACAAAAATTTTAGACATATATCTACCTCGCAAGGTTGTTCTAGAATGAAATGTGAAAATCAGGGAGAACTCATAGGTGAATGACTGGCCTATAAAAATGCAGCCAATTGAGGTGAATTCCTTTGCCACCTCCTGATGCTCCATTCTTTTCCATTTTTCAACTATAAAATCTAAGGCAGGAGGCATTTGACAATTTGGTCATTTTTATCTTTCAGGATTGATATGTACATAGAAGGTATGGCAGATTTGAATGAAATGTTCATCTTTTTGCCCATAACCCCACCTGATGAGAAAGGTGCCAAGATTACCCAGATCAAAGAGAACACAACAAATCGGTATTTCCCTGCATTTGAAAAAGTGAGTCAGCTATTTAGCGTGTCGGCGGTGCTGAGATTAGAGGAGAAAGGAAAAGAGACCTGGGCATTCCTGGGACAAGGACCTTCACTCCCAGTCAGCTTTCCTGAATCCTAGTTAGTGGAGCATCTTGACTCTCAAGGCATTTTATAAAAGTCCACTGTGAGGAGGAACTGTGCCAGTTTTACCCAAGTTATAATTTTTCACCAAAACTTTAATTTACTAGGGCCCAATCTAGCATTTTGTATTCACTGGAATTTCACGGTCATGAGGCTTGGGCTGTGGAAGGCTCTGGGAGACCCCCTAGAGACGGGAGCAGATCCTGCAGAACACCAGACAGGGGCTTTTGCTCCAGGAGGAACACAATGAAACAATACATCAGAAAGTATTCTGGCAAACTATGAAGGGTGACATGGGACCAGCTGTCCATCAGGAGAATGTTGTAGAGTTTCAGGGAATGGATGAATGGATGAGATGTATCTAAGCAGAGATGGGGGCTGAGGGATGGAGAGGAAGTGACAGATGAAATGGTGTGAAGGGAAAATAATCGACAATTTTGGGGACCATGGCTCTCAGATTTTTGAGGAAAGTCATGCAAACTAAGGAAATAAATTTCCATCATGACACATCATACCTACCTTCCCTAATGTTTCTCTTTGAAGGTAAAGCAGAACATTTCAACATCAAAACTACCTGGTATCATGCTAAATAAAAATCAGGAACCAAAAAATGATCATAAGAGATACAGGAGGCTTACATACAAATAAAGCATCAAATCATTCTTTCATTCGTTCAACAAATGTGCATTCAGTGCTGGTGTGTCAGATTCTGATCAAGGAGTCAGGAATTTAATAGTAATCAGAAAATCCGCTCTCCTGGCCGTTGTGGTGCTGAGAGTTTAGCACGTTCACAGGGTGACAAGCTCCTCAGTCACTGCAGTTCGAAGACATCTATCCTCTGAGATGAAAGAGCCCTGTGACGAAATAAATGAAAGACGCACAGTACAACATGGCGTTTGATGCTTCATTATATTCTTCATTTTTTATCCATACTTCTATATGCATACGTAGTGTAAAAGGGTATTTGCCACAATGTTATGATATTTACTTGGTGGTGCCATGTTCCTTCTCTGTCATTTTCATATGTCTGCAATATTTTTAATAAACATCATATATTTTCTGCAATATTTTTTATGAAAAACTCAAAGTTTACTAAACCTTGAAATACGTGTACAATGAACTCATATTGCCCATCATCTATTTTCAAAAATTAACATTTTATTGTGATGTTTGCTTAATCATGTCTGTCCCCATCCTTCTCTCCTCCAAGCAAGTACCTTAATTTTTGCTGCATTTTAAAGCAAATGCTGACATCAGTGCAGTCACACCTAGTCACTTCAGCAGGCAAATTAGAACATATTCCACCAATGTTGTTGACAGACACAGGTCGGGTAGGAGTCAGAGCCAGTGTTGTAAGGGGATGGTGAGTTCAAGGTAAACTGGGGTTATTTCAGGTCCCAGAGAGATAGACCAGGAAATGAGGAGAGCAGACGAGAGGAGAAAGGTAGACTCTGAAATAGTCTGCTGAGGACTGAGGAAGGATGTCATGAAGGTGGAGACTTTGTCCAAGGGAGGGAGGAGAAAGAAAAGTGTGGAGAGAGAGACAGACACATGAAGAGCCGTGTCCTGAAGTTTGAGGGCTGCACAGTATAGGTTGTGAGACTGAAAGAAACAGGGCATGGAAGTGTTAAGCCCTTGTCCCAGGTGGAAGGTGCAAGTAGGGAGCCCCAGAGACTTGGGAAGGGGAAAAAGAAATGGTAACCTGGGCTTCAACTGAGGAGTGAGGGAAGAACAGCAGAGCCCACTCCTCCCTCTGTGTCAGTGATTCAGGGCCGGTGGAGAAGGTCTG
>NC_060281.1:13671877-13688476 GCF_021613505.1 Equus quagga
TCTTTTTGTGGAGGGAGATTGGCCCTGAGCTAACATCCTTGCCCATCCTCCTCTATTTTATATGTGGCATGCCTGCCACCGCATGGCTTGATGAGCGGTACAAGGTCTGCTCCCAGGATCTGAACCAGCGAACCTCAGGCCACCAAAGCATGCAAACTTAACCACTACGCCACTGGACCAGCCCCTATAATAAATACTTTTTAACTAAGAAGAAAAAAAAGGAAATTGAACAGGACAGCTCCCCATGAGAAAGGATTACCCAGCCCAAAATGTCAATATTCCCAAAATTGGGAAACCCTGCTCCAGCCAATTTTAGAATTTGCCATGAATTGGTTGAACCCCAAAGAGAGAATGAGACTTCCCAGCAAGTTAATTCCAGAAGAGACAGAATTAACATGCTGTTGTGCTGACATTGGGACTAATTTGTTCCTATTATAACTAATATTCAGTCTGAATTTCCACGGAGAGTATTACAGTGTCACAGTTCACAACTGTTGTGTGTCAACTACTTCTGTACAAAAAGTAACTTCCCCCTAAACACCCACACTCTCTCTTGCACGGGTCATATTTTCAGATTGTTAAATGCTATCACTGTTTTTCTCCTCCTGTCTTTAATTTTTTTCATATGTAAGTTCTCGTGCCCTAGTTTTTGAAATTCTTTATTGCTACTTTTCTGTAAAGATGCATCAAACAGTAATTGCATAAACAACCCTTGAACTCACCCCTAAGCACACCAAGAAGGCACGACGTGAGTCTAAAAGAGGTTGTTCTTGTGCTCAGGGTACATTTTTGTGGTGACCTAGATGTCAGGATGTGAGGCAGGATATGAAGAGTCATAAAATCAGCACTCACCTTCTTAAAGTCTGTCTCCCACTTGGCTCAGCAACTCAATGCTAACCCTTCAGTTGTTGACAAGCTGGTTTTGTAATGGAGTAACTCCTCCCTCTGACGCAGGGGGAGTCCAGGAAAGGAAAAGCCCCTCCTACAGAGTTCAGGGCCTGAAGCTCCAAGCTAGTTTAGAAGAAAACTGGCAAGTCATCCTCTTATCACAAAATAATTTGTTAAAACTTTCCTTTTCAAGGTTGACAATTGAAGGATGAAACAAACATTTTCAGGATGTTTGGACTCTCTCTGCCTGTCAGTGGGGCATGGCTTTTTGAAGAAACTTACTGTGAGGTTCTCATGAATTGGGTGCAAGGACGGAGGCAGATGAGAAACCTCTGCCATGAGCAGAGCAGGCGCTGACATCAGCAAGGGGCAAGGGGAGTTCTGGAATGCTTTTATATGGGGTCACGGATAAAACACAGGACAACCGATTAAATGTGAATTTCAGATAAATAGTAAATAATTTTTTAGTCCTAAATGTTGTAGGGGACAAATCCAATGTATCAATCCCCTGCTTCACCATTTGCCAACAATTTTTTTCCTCCATACCCTCTAATGGGCGATATGGTGGGTCCCTGAAAAGATAGGTCCATGTCCCCATACGGGGAACCTGTGAGTGTGACCTTGCTTGGAA
This sequence comes from Equus quagga, assembly GCF_021613505.1. Taxonomy (NCBI): domain Eukaryota; kingdom Metazoa; phylum Chordata; class Mammalia; order Perissodactyla; family Equidae; genus Equus; species Equus quagga. Next base: position 13,673,397 of record NC_060281.1, read on the forward strand.
AAAGAGTCTTTGCAGAGGGAGGAGTGGTGCTCTGTTGTTCCTTACCCAGTCCGCAGCTGAAGCCCAGGCTACCATTTCCTTTTCCCTTCCCACATCACTGAGGCTCCCTACTTGCACCTTCCACTGGGCCAAGGGCTTAGCACCGCTGTGCCGTGTTTCTTTCAGTCTCACACCCTACACTGTGCAGCCCTGAATCTTCAGGACATGGCTCTTCATTTGTGTCTCTCTGTCTCTCTCTCTCTCCATCTTTCTTTCTCCTCTCGTCCTTGGGCAAAGACTCCACCTCCATGACAGCCTTCCTCAGTCCTCAGCAGACTATTTCAGAGTCTACTTTTCTCCTCCCGTCTGCTCTCCTCATTTCCTGGTCTATCTCTCTGGGACCTGAAATAACCCCAGGTCACCTCAACTCACCATCCCCTTACAACATTGGCTCTGACTCCTACCCGACCTGTGTCTGTCAACAACATTGGTGGAATATGTTCTAATTTGCCTGCTGAAGTGTCTGGGGCTGACTGCACTGATGTCTGCACCTGCTTTCACGTGCAACAAGAAATAACATGCTTGATGGTAGGAGAGAGGTTGGGGACATATATGATTAAGCAAACATCATAATAATATGTTAATTTTTGAATATAGATGATGGGTAATATGAGTTCATTGTGTATGTATTTCAAGGTTTAATAAACTTTGAATCTTTCATAATAAAATATTGCAGGAAATATACGATGTTTATTAAAAATATTGCAGACATATAAAATGACAGAGAAAAACATGGCACCACCAACTAAAGATTATAACATTGTGGCAAATACCCTTTGACACTACGTATGCATATAGAAGTATGGATAAAACATAAAGAATACAATGAAGCATCAAATACCATATTATAATGTGCATCTTTCATTTATGTCATCACAGGGCTCTTTGATCTCAGAGGACAGACGTCCTCCAGCTGCAGTGACTGAGGAGTTTGTCACCATGTGAACGTGCTAAACTCTCAGCACCACAACGGCCAGGAGAGCGGATTTTCTGATTACTATTAAATTCCTGACTCCTTGATCAGGATCTGACACACCAGCACTGAATGCACATTTGCTGAACGAATGAAAGAATGATTTGATGCTTTATTTGTATGTAAGCCTCCTGTATCTCTTACGATCATTTTTTGGTTCCTGATTTTTATTTAGCATGATACCAGGTAGACTTGGTCTTGAAATGTTCTGCTTTACCTTCAAAGAGAAACATTAACTAAGTTAGGTACGATGTGTCATGACGGAAATTTATTTCCTCAGTTTGCATGACTTTCCTCAAAAATCTAAGAGCCATGGTCCCCAAAATTGCAGATTATTTTCCCTTCACATCATTTCATCTGCCACTTCCTCTCCATCCCTCAGCCCCCATCTCTGCATAGATACATCTCATCCATTCATCCATTCCCTGAAACTCTACAACATTCTCCTGATGGACAGCTGGTCCCATGTCACCCTTCATAATTTGCCAGAATACTTTCTGATGTATTGTTTCATTGTGGTCCTCCTGGAGCAAAAGCCCCTGTCTGGTGTTATGCAGGATCTGCTCCCGTCTCTAGGGGGGCTCCCAGAGCCTCCCAGAGCCCAAGCCTCATGACCATGAAATTCCAGTGAATACAAAATGCTAGATTGGGCCCTAGTAAATTAAAGTTTTGGTGAAAAATTATAACTTGGGTGAAAATGGCACAATTCTTCCTCACATTGGATTTTAAAAAATGCCTTGAGTGTCAGGATGCTCCATTAACAAGGATTCAGGAGGGTTGACTGGGAGTGAAGGTCCTCATCCCAGGAATGCCCAGTTCTCTTCTTTCTCCTCTAATCTCAGTGCCCCTAACACACTAAACAGCCGATTCGCTTTTTCAAATGTGGGGAAATAACGATTTGTTGTGCTCTCTTTGATCTGGGTAATCTTGGCACCTTTCTCATGAGGTGTGATTATGGGCAAAAAGATGAACATTTCATTCAAATCTGCCATACCTTCTATGTACATATCAATCCTGAAAGATAAAAATGACCAAATTGTCAAAGGTCTCTTGCCTTACGTTTTATAGTTGAAAAATGGAAAAGAATGGAGCATCAGGAGGTGGCAAAGGAATTCACCTCCATTGGGAGCATTTTTATAGTCCAGTCATTCACCTATGAGTTCTCCCTGATTTTCACATTTCATTCTAGAACAAGCTTTTCAGGTAGATATATGTTAAAATTTTTGTTATACACATGACCAAACATAAGGACTGAGAGCATGGGTGACCTGCCCCGAGTCACAGGCATGAGAGACATTGGTGGAACCACTGCAAGTGACCTCTGAGATTCTAGCTAGGGTTTGTCAGCTCTGCTGGGTTTGCTCTGTGCACAAACTCAGTGTGATTCACATGACCAAAGACCTGCCACCTAAGTCACCTCCACAGGGAGTCCCCGGTCCAGCCGTCTCAGCCATGTCCCTCTGCCTCTCACCCTGTTACAGCACCCAGACCCACTGAATGCCCAATGTCAGCATCTTTCAATGATTTTCCATAGAACATGGTTCCACAGCCCTCTCCATGTACTCTTGTCCAACACTGACCATATGTGCATTTCTCGAGGCCAAACCTAAAGTATCCCCTGAAATTGGGTAATTCTTTATATACTTCCCACCAGTGCATATGCTAGGTTTCTTGTGTGTGTTCCAGACCGGGCTTCCTATAACAGTTTTTTAAAAATAAAAGTTTTCTTGACCTATAATTCTGCTATCACAATGTCATCTTTTTCAAGTGTACAATTTTGTGATCTTTTAGTAAATTCAGAGTTTTGTACCATCACCATGATCTAATAAAATATTTTCATCCTTCAAAATGAAGTGCTGTGTGCATCAGCATTCATTCTACATTCTTCCATCCTTCCCTCTGGCCCCAGGCAACCACTCAACTACTTTCTGTTTCTATGGATAGGAATGTTCCAGACATTTTCTAATACGGAATTATACAATAAGTGCCATTCGTGTCTGCTTTCTTTATGTAACCTAATGTTGGCAAAGTTCATCCGTGTTGCAGCCTGCATCAGAGCTTCATTCCTTCCCATGGACAGATAACATTCCACTGCATGGCTGTACCACACTCGGCTCATCCAGTCATCACCTGGGGGAACTTTATACTGTTTCCATTTTTTGAAGACTATAAACAACACTTACAAACAATTGCGTACAAGTTTTAGTGTTGATATAATTTCAGTTCTCTTGCGTACACACATCATTGTGGAATCGCTGAGTCATATGGTAACCCTATGTTTAACCTTTGAATAACTGCCCCAGTTCCTTACCCGGTTTTAATTTTAATCATGTGGCACCATCACAACAGAGAAGAGTCCCCTCGTTATGGTCTTATTGAAATAATCTGCTGCTTCAATCTTGTATCAAAGTGCTCGATGCAACCCTGGCATCTTGGGCTCATCATCTGCTAAGCCTTGTCATATGGCCCGTCCATATCCCTGGGTGAAAGTTAGGTTCCTGGTCATCATTCTGGTAAATTCTGGAAGATGAGCATCAGCTTCTTTGGGTCCTTCATTCCCCAGCCTTATCCTCTAGATCCTCAGACACTTTGTCCTCATCTCTGGCTGTGGGCTGGTGTCCAGCTACTAAAGGTCTGAGCTCCTGGAGTCATGACTCCACCATCCTCCTGCCTTCTAAGAATTCATCAGGGTTTGCAGACCTCTGTCACCCTGCCCTCTCTGTGGGCCGCATCCTCTTCTATAATCCCACTGGCTTGAGTCCACTGCAGGTTTCCTGTCCCTCATCCTCCGAGGTCTCTGCTGGGCTGCACCTCAGTCGACACCACCGAGGCTACACTGCTGGTGGCCATGATGCCCCTGACGTGGACTTGGTCCTTCAAGGAAGGCCCTAAATTATTCTTATTAATTGTTGATGAAAGAGCAGGAAAAATACCGCACAGGGCTCTCTCCTTGGTGTCTCTCCCAGAGAGGTTGTGTTTGGCGGCGATGTAGTTGAGGATGGGTCTGCTCTGCACCAGCTTCATCCCATCAATTTCCACCATTGGCACCTGCTGGAACATCAAACTCCCATCTTTCGAAGGAAGAAAAGAAAAAGTAGAGAGCAATGTTTTGAGATTCACACTTTCAGGATGAAAAACTGTTTGTTGAAATGACTGAATAGACAAAAGGAAACAAAAAATTATTACCTGGGAATATTTGAAGGAAATGGCTTTTGTTTTTAGCTCCCTGTAATCCTTTTTCTTACCAATCTCTCATTTACTTTTTAACCTATTATTTCATTTATCTTTTATTTCCCTTTGAGACACATGATATTCTGTGTATTTTTTGTGCTCGATTCCTCTCCATGGATATTTGAGGAAGAAGTTGGGAGAGGCTGCTACAGGACCACCAGCCGTTTGCCATTTCAGTTGGGACGTTCCGAGAACAAGTCTATGGGGGACCCAGCAATAGGCCAGGACTTAGTGAGATTTCTAGGGAGGGCGTTTCGTAAGCTCTTCAAATCTCACCAATGGATACTGTGTGCTGGGGAACCCTGTTTTCCCAGCCACTGCTGCCGGCCCTCAGTCTTTCTCTCCCTCCTCACAGGCTCACCTGGCATTCCAAATATGCCAGCACCCTCTTGTTATCTTAATCTATACAGTGTTGGGACATCACCTTGTCAAACCATCAGAAAGAAGAATTCCAGGCAACTGCTGGGCCTGTTTCTCCTCTTTCACTCTATTGCACATGCTTCACGTCCTTGCTGGGAGGCTGTGGGATCCTGGGCTGGTACAACTCAGTCGTGGTGCAGAAGAGCAGGAGAAAGCAAAGAGAGGGGTCCACAGGCACTGGGGATGGTCCTAGAGCAAATACTCAGAGAGCTTTAGCCCTTCCTGGCCCTGAGGGAGTTACCAAAGCAGCTCACAAAACCCCACTGTGCACATCTGAGCCACTCCTAACCCTCTGCTTATCTCCCGGTTCCCAGCACACACAGGCAATGCCTGGGGTTAAAACCTCAAGTTCTAGCTTCTCCAGATCCTCTCATCAGAGGAATTTACATACTCGGTCTTACCATTTCTTGGCTTTTCAAAGTCTTCTAAAGTTTCCATAAATTTCTCTTCAAACTGGAAAGCAGAAACAGTAAATGAGCTTTGTTCTTTCATTCCATAGCATTATAGAAGTTTACACTTTAATGACCCCTGTCTGGACATAATAAGCAAAAGGAAGATTTCTGACCTGGCAGGGCATACAGAAGAGTGTGATCAGGGCAACTGGAAAGTTAGGTAAGAGCCATTGAGGAAAGAGCGTGGGGGACAGCAGGTAACAGCTCATTCTTGAGGTTTCAATTCACCTCCACCCTGTTTCCACCTCTGTGGATGATCCTGGTCATTGGGGAGGGGGATGTCACAGAGGGAAGGGACTGGGAAGTGCCTCTAGTTATGCGGTTTTAATATCTCAGGTAACTCGTTTGTCTTACGTCACTCAAATTCTCACCTTCAGGAGCAGAGCCCTGGAAATTGCACCAAACACTCTGCAGTCTGCACTGGGTGAAATCTGGCCATCTTGGAGGTCTAACAAGTGAGAGTCTGTGGAAAGGATGTGTGAGTGGGTGTCCGGGGAGGGGGACAGATTAGAGAAATAATATTTATTGAAAATCTCCTCCTAACGATCCTGACTGAGTGCTGACCCCTTTGGCTGCATTATATCTTTAATCACCTAGCAGCCCCATGCAATAGTTGTCATCATCTCCATTGGTCAGCTAATGGAACCGATGTTCAGTGGTTAAACGACACGCCCACAGTCACACTCAGGTAGTGATGGACGTGGAAATCCAGCCCAGGACTAAAGGGAGGGCAGGGCTGGAACCCCACAGACACAGGCACTGGGAGCCTGTGAGGACCTTGAACCAGAGGGCTTCTCTGATGGCGAGGAGGCAGAAGGAGCAAAGTTAAGGCTACATTTGTTCCAGAGCTGGAATTAGGGCTCAGACTCACTTAGCCCTAGCTCAAAAGATCCTAATTCTTTCCACAGAAGAAGGATGCTGATTCCTTCCTTATTCTTCTCTTTGCTTTTTTTTTTTTTTGGAATTCTAGATTCTACCTCTACTTGATGCATTATATAATCTAGAAAAATGATGTTACTGCATTCACTTTACAGTACATGGAGTAGAACTAACATTTGCTCAATCTCTGTCATACAATGGACAAGACCCAAAATTTACCTTCATTTAATCCTACAAAAGTCACCTGAGGTGCAGTCTTTTCTTTTTCTTTTGAGGAATACTGGCCCTGAGCTAACATCCATGCCCATCTTCCTCTGCTTTATATGTGGGATGGCTACCGCAGCATGGCTTTCCAAACTGTGCCGTGTCTGCACCCGGGATCCGAACCAGCGAGTCCCGGGCTGCCGAAGCAGAACGTGCAAATTTAACCGCTGTGCCATCCGGCCAGCCCCAGGGTGCAGTCTTTATTACTCTCATTTTACAGTTTGCGGATATTCAGGTTTCTAGAGGAACTTGCACAATGTAGGTGGTGGATCTGCGATTCATATCCACTCCTTTGTGAAACCAGCAGAGTGAGCTGTTCCCTTTATCTCTCCTCCGAACTACAAGTAAATGGGTATTCGTTGATCAATGAAGGATACCCACACAACACAACAGGACCCCTGAGAGACCCACTCAGCTGAGCATCTGAAACTCTGTAATTAGGACCATCCCCAACATCACTCCTTTACTTTACTCCTGGAATTATCATGCACACATGCATTTGAGGAACATAAGCCCTCTCCCCTATTAAGGTTAAATGTAGTTACGCTGCTCCTGAGCTTACTCACAGTAGAGTTTTGGGAAGGCAAAGTAAAGCAAGGCATGCTTTTATCCATGTTTATTCTTATCAGGCCCCTAAAATCAGCTGACAGAGAGGAACTCACGAATTCCGTGTTTCCCTCTCTCCCTCCCTCAGCCACTAGTTGGTGATGGATTCCGAATGGGAAAACCAAACAGGAGTCTCAGAGAGAAGCCTAGAGAGAGCCTAAGTCTCACCCGGGGAGTGAAACCTGAAATCAGGTGGCCTGACATCCAAGGACAAATGCTTGAGCCCAGTGAAGCTGCTGTGTGTCTGTGAACTCCAGTTTCCTCATCTTTAAAATGGGACATTAGAAGCTATTTCCTGGGTTGTTGTCGAGGGTAGACACAGGTGCTGGACAGTGAGTGTGAATCAGGAGCATACGTGTGTGACATTTGGCAATTCATTGAAACTCTCTAGTTCTCATTTTCTGTTGATCAGCAAGGCTTTAGGATATGCTGACCTTTGCCCGAGTCTTGACCAGGCCTTTGGAAACCTCCTAGTGGGAGGAGAGGAAAGTTGCCTTAAGGAAGAGAGTTATGATAAAATATCATCTAACATAAGATTCCTTTCCCTTCATAACTTGATCCTCAGTCACAGGGAAGGGAGCTGAGTGTGAGGTGTGAGTCACTTGGCTCAGTGAACCTTGGGCCACAGCAAACACACCTCCCACCATAGTGCCAGCTTTAGTCTCCTGTTCATTCTACTCCTCATAGCACCTCCACTTCCCATGATAGGAAAGTACAAACTCCAATATCTCCAATTACAAGACAGACGAGTTCATTAAGTATGTTTCCAAAGGATATTTTGCTTCTAAAGGTTAGGCTTTTGAGTCCTTCATTAAAGGTCTGGATATTGAAAATCTAAAATTCAAGTCACACGCACTTGCCAGAGAAATATCCACTGAGTAAAGAGAAGTATATTTTTGTCCCAAACTCCACAACAATACAATTTTGCAAGAAGAATCTTAATGTTTTCTAAACAGAGCCTGCGATTTGCAGAGAAAATGCAGGTGTTCCTCTCTAAGTCCCTGGCTTTGGGACTGCTGCTTGTAACGAGTCCTGCGTGTTTCTGTTGCCGCACCAGGTTCATTGTTGCTGCCACCTGGAAAGCCCAACACTGAGACGACCAATTTGCAGCGGAAAGAGAGTTCAATGACAAGGCAGCCATGTAGGAAGCGAGAACATGAGTCTAAAATCAGCTTCCCCAAAAATAGGGACTCAGGGATGTTTGTGGAATGGGGGGCAAGGTGGTCTGAAGTGTGGAGAGAGGTGATTGGAGGGGAGGAGAGGTGAGGCAATTGATGATCTGTGCAAGCGTAGTCAGACTCCATGCCTCTTCATAGGACCCATGCTCACAAAATGGCAGTGTGAGCATGATCTGAGGGTGGAGTTTTTAGCCTCTTGACCTCAAAATGTCACCTATCAGACATCTGTGCAGGCCTGGTTCATAAGTTGGTAGTCTCAACCGGCCTGGAGTGGAAAAAGTGTTCTAAATCCTGAAAAATAGCTCAAATGCCAATCACCATGGTGACCCAGGCTCCAGGAAGATGGTATCTACAGGAGCCTAGTGGGAGTCAGATAGCATAAGGCCTAAGCAGCGTAGTTAACAATGGGCAGGTTAAACAGCTGAAAGCTAGAATCAGTAACTGCAACAAGGAAAAAACCTTTAGTTCCTAGCTACTTCATCATCAATGGCTAACTGTTTGCCAGTTTCACTTGCATTCACTCCCATGAGAGAACTAGCCATGTCCGCTGTTGGAACCGCTGAGCTTCAGTCTCTGGTCCCCTGCTGTGTCGACTACCCACGCAGCCTGGGTTGGAACAAGGGCTTTCAGAGTTTGCTGACTGGACACAACCTGTGTCTCTCTTACCATCTGTTGGCCAAATGAGTGTGCACACATCCACGCATGCAACACACTTATGACTGGAGCTAACACTCCTGAAATGATACTCCCCTTGTCTCCATATAGTGCACTTGGATAGTGTCTACAGTCTCGTATTTCGTTTTAAGAGTTGGTGGATTTCACGATCCACTGAAGGATGGTCACGCGTATTTTGAAAAATCCCGATACAGAAAATGAGTCCTAGACTTTGGTTTCACGTAGAAGTGGGTTTGAATCCCAGGACCACCACCTACCTTGGGCAAGTTCTCTAGAAACCTCCATCTCCCCAGCTGTGAAGTGAGAGTAATAAGAGATTCCACCTCAGGTGATTTTTGTAGGATTAAATGAAGGCAAATTTGTGAGCATCCACTGTATGACAGACAGTGAACAAATGTTGGTTCCATTCCACATATTGAAAAGTTAATGCAGTAACTTCCCTTTTTACAGATTATAAAGTGCACTAGGTAGATGTAGAATGTAGAATTCCATAAAAAGCAAGAAATCAGCATCCTGCGTCTGTGCAAAGGATTAGGATCTTTTGAGCCACAGTTCAGCGACTCTGAGCCCTAATTCCAGCTCTGGAACAAATGTTGCATTAACTCTGCTCCCTCTGCCTCCTCGCTGTCAGGGAAGTCCTCTGGTTCAAGGTCCTCACAGGCTCCCAGGGCCTGCGTCTGTGTGGGTTCCAGCCCAGCCCACGCTTTAGTCCTGGGATGGATTTCCACATTCCTCACCTGCTGGAGTGTGACTGTGGATGTGTCATTTAACCTCTGAGCCTTGGTCCCATTAACTGAAAAATGGGGATAATAATAACCATTTCATGGGGCTGTTAGGAGCTTAAAGTTATAATGTAGCCAGGATCTGACCCCATGGCATAGTAGTTAAGTTCGGCAGGCTCTGCTTCAGCAGTCTGGGTTCGCAGGTTTGCACCACTCCTCAGCCATGCTGTGGTGGGCACCCACATACAAAATAGCAGAAGATTGGCACAGATGTTTGTGCAGGGGAAATCTTCATCAAGGTTAAAAAAGCCGAGGATTGGCAACAGGTGTAAGCTCATGGTAAATCTTCCTCAGCAAAAAAAAAAAAATATATATGTATAATTTATACAAAGGGGTTAGCGTTTGGTCAGGATTGTTAAGAGGAGACGTTCAATAAATATTAGTTCTCTAATCCTTCTCTCTCCCCCTAAAACACGCTTGCATCCTTACCACAGACTCACCTATTATGCTGCTAAGCCCACCAAATTTTACCCAGTGGAGACTGGAGAATGGTTTGATGCAGTTTCCTGGGCTCGGCTCCTGAGGGTGAGAACTTGGGCCAAGGAAGGCATTCCAGGGACTCTCCAAGTCTGCCAGGAAGGAGGCAGACCGGAAGGAGGCAGACCCTTCCTCAGCATTGTTGGTGCTGCTAACCACGGATCCTAAAGTGCAGTTTTGTTTCTGTTGTTTCCGTCGTTCATTCAGGTGTAGAGAACCCAGGAGACAGCATCATGGTGGGGAAGCCCAGGCTGCACTACTTCAGCGCACGAGGCCGGATGGAGCTGATCGTGTGGCTCCTGGCTGCCGCCCGAGTCAAGGTCCCTTCTGAGTTTGGTCATTTTAAGTCGCATCTAAGATTATCAAAGTCCTTTCTCACATGAGCTAGGAGACTATTCTTACTCAGTGATCTGTCAAGAGTTTTCCATTAAAAAAAAATTCTATTCTTCAGAGATGAGCATTAATGACCTAATACATCATTAAAATTTCTTATCACCAAAGAGCACAAACAATTCAAATAAAGTTAAGAAACTGACCACAATGTGTGGACCTTATTTGGATTTGGATTTAAACAAAGTGTAAAATATCATTTATGTCATTTATGCAGTAATTAGAAACATGAACATTATGGCATCTTAGACAAAATTAAAGAGTTATTGTTAAAGTTTTAGGTGTGATAGTGTACTGTGGTTATTTTTAAAATAATTCTAATGTTTTAGTGATACACATGAAGTATTTAAAGAGGACATATATGATATTTCTGATTTGTTTCAAATTATTACAGGAGACAGAGTGTGGTGGGCATATGGATGACACAACACTGGCTTGAGTTGATAATTATTGAAGCTGGGTGAATGGTACAAGGAGGATCTTTCTACTTTTATATTTATTTTGGTACTTGTGGGAAATTTCCATAATAAAAGGACAAAACTATATAATATCGGACTATAATATGATTAAAGTGCAGACATAACCACAAATGTGGGGAGGAGGAGAGGATTGCGAGAAACCTCCTGTGAAAGATGTGATACATTCACTCAGCAGTGAGTTTGTCAAGCACCTTTAAGTGCCAGCTCCTGTGCTAGGTCCTGGGGATATATGGATGAACAAGACAGACACCGGCCCTGTCCTGAGGCAGCTTATATTCTATGAGGTTGCACACAAGTAAGGAGGTGATTAAAAGGAGGAGGAGGGGGTAGCGTCTAGGAGGACACTCAAGCATTTACAGTGCCAAAATGCCATAGTCCCAGAGGAAAGGTGGCAGGTTTCTCTGGGACTCTGTTGAGTGCTGCCCTTTAGAGGTGGCACTGAGAACACTCTTCTCAATCCAGGTCAGATGGATCAGCAACTTTGGGAGGGTTTTCCTGGGGAGGAGTCATGGACAGACTCAGGATATCTTGTCCCTCCGGTGAGAGCAGAAGAGAAGGGTTCCAGGTGAGGTCGTGTCCTGTGACAGGAGCTTCTACTGTGCTCCCTTCAGCCTCATAACAACATGTTTACTGAAGCCTTGGGATTATACTTTCTTGATTGCTTCACAGATGCATGGGACTTTAGCTGGTCCTCTCTCGATTTCATAAAGAAAGAAGAATACAAAACATCCAAATAGTGCCCTTTCAGGTCGTTGTCTCTCTATAAATCAATAACCTGTTTTCCCTGTAGCTCAGCGTCAGCTGTGGGGTTGAGGGATGTGTTGAGAGCCCCTAGGCAGGATGAGTTCAGCACAGGAGGGTGAAGTAGGGGAGATGCTGAGTGCATCCCAGGCTTCCTCTTCTCCATCAGCTTGACTGAAGAGGGGATGGGGCAGGACTTACCAGAGGCTCTTGGTCAGGGCTTCTGGGTTCTCTGTGCCCAAAGGCTGGTCCTCACCATCCCATCCATCTCCATTAGCCTCACAAACACCATCTCACTAGCCAACCGCATCCCACCTCGGCCGCCCTCCCTTGATGACCAGCCACCATCCCTTATGTTTGTCTGGAACTGGGTGCTTTAGGTGTTGCTGCACCCCTACCTCACTATCTCTAGAGTCTGACCCTGTGGAGCCATGTGGATCCACAATAAATGCTTCCACTGGACAAGTTAGAATTCCCCAGATTCCCAAGCTTTTCACCATCAAGAACCCTTTAAACCATAGCAGCCACTGCAAATAGCACTACTAGTTATACTTGGTGTGTGTGGCCGGGGTCCTGTAATCTGTATTTTAACACAACATATTACGTTTAAGAAAATGTCCTCCCTGCATTTGATAGAGGAGGAAACTGAGGCCTGGAGATGCTAAGTGACTGTGCCCCGATCACACAGCTACCATGAGGCAGAGCCAAGATTGGAACCAAATCGCATCAACGCTGAGACCCATTTTCTTGACATCGGTCTCTTTTGACCTTTGGTTTGGTCAATTCTGCTGATTAAGTAAACCACATGATCATATACTCACTGATTTTCATATTTGTATTGAAACTCCACAAGCATTCAGAGCTTCTGGTCAGATGACGGCCTTGCTGCTGGCTGCCCTCCAACCAGAGAGACTTGTCTCAGGAGAAGGAGAATCTACACCAAGGTCAAAGTCCTGAATGTAGGTCAAGGACGGAGCAGAGGTTCCCCAGTGTAAGGTGGTTTTACATTTAAAAAAAAGGATGGTAAGTTGAAACAGCAACCATCTTTGAAAATCCTGATAACTTATGTTTGTTGAGCATCTAGTGTATACATGGTGCTGTTTAAAGGCCTTTGCATACCTTGCTGATTTAACCTTCACACCAGCCTATAACGTAGGCACCATAACTATACTCATTATATAGATGAGGATACTGAGACATGAGGAGATTCAGTGACGTGTCCAACGTCAAGAGGCAGCACGTGTAAGAAATGATGTTCAAATCCAGGCAGTCATATCAGAAACCAAGGTTTCTTGATTAAAAAACAATATTTTAAACTAGTTTGGGAAGTCTTTCTCCTTTCTTCAATTGGGAATCTAACCTAGGCTGTCCCAGTTTTCCAGGAGAGGAAATTCTGAATCTTAGAGGTAAAGATGTGCAGCAACCAGGACTCATTTTGTACTAAGCGGAGCCTCCCGGGATGCAGCGATGTCAATGACAGCAGAAGTCACTGGTGGCAGCATCTAAGATAATCACTGTCCCCTGGTGTACCCTATGCTGGGGGACATAAAAGGTCCTGTCCTGATCTCTAGTGCAGAGGGAGTCTTTCCTGAGATACTAAAAGCCCATAACTAGAGGAACTTCCCAGTCCCCTCCCTCCGTGACATCCCTCTCCTCAATGACCAGGATCATCCACAGCGGTGGAAACAGAGTGGAGGAGAATTGAAACTGCAAGAATGAGCCGTTACCTGCTGCCACCCGTGCTCTTTCCTTGGTGGCTCTAATCTAAATTTCCAGTTTCCCTGATCACACTCCCCTGTGTGCCCTGCCAAGCTCAGAAATCTCCTTTCTGCTTATTATGTGCCAGAGAGGGGCCATTCAAGTTTAAAACTTTTATTATGCTGTGGAATGAAAGAACAGGAACTCACTGACTGTTTCTGCTTTCCAGTTTGAAGAGAAATTTATAGACACTCCAGAGGACTTGGAAAAGCTGAAAAATGGTGAGACCAAGTACCTAAGTTCCTCTGATGAGAGGATCTAGTTGAAGTCATGTGTTGAGGATTTAACTGCAGGCAATGCCTATGTGTGTGTACGCTGGGAGCTGGGTGCCAAGAAGAGGGAGAGAAGTGTTTCAAATGTATGGGGTGGGGCTCCCTGAGCAGCTTTGGTAACTCCCTCAGGACCAGGAAGGGATGAAACTCTCTGAGTATTTGCTACAGGGCCATCCCTGGTGTCCTGTGGATCCCTCTCTTTGCTTTCTCCTGCTTTTCTGCACCACGACTGAGCTGTACCAGCTCAGGATCCCACAGCCTCCTAGCAAGGACATCAAACACATTTAAGAGCATGAAAGAGGAGAAACAGGCCCAGTGGTTGCCTTGAGTTATTCTCTCTGACGGGTTGGACACGGTGATGTACTAGCAGTGTTATAAACTCAAATATCAAGATGGTATCAAGATATCAAGATGGTGTTGAGATAGTTGGAACGCCAGGTAAGTCAGTGAGAAGGGAGAGAAAGAGCAAGACCAGGAGAACTGGGTGGGGAAAACTGGGCCCCCCACCACACACTATCCAATGGTGGAATTTGAAGAGCATACAAATCACCCTCCGTAGAAATCTCCCTTGCTATGGCCTAATGCCGGCAGCACCGTAGACTTGTTCTGGGAACTTCCCAACTGAAATGGCAAACGGCTGGTGGTCCTGTTGCAGCTTCTCCCAACTTCTTCCTCAAATATCCATGATGAGAATTCAATAAAAAAAAATACAGGGACTTACCATATATCTGGATGGGAAATAAAAAGATAAATGAAATACTAGGTTAAAAAGCAAAAGGCAGAGTTATAAGAAAAAGTTATCACAGGATGCGAAAACAAAATGCTATTTCCTTGGAAATGTTCCCAGGGAATAATTTCTTGTTTCTTTATATATTTTCAGTCATTTGAACAGCTTTTCATCCCAACGTTATGATCCATAAAACATTTTGCTTTACTTTTCCTTTTCTTCTTTCAGGAGATGGCGGTTTGATGTTCCAGCAGGTGCCAGTGGTGGAAATTGATGGGATGGAGCTGGTGCAGAGCAGAGCCATCCTCAACTACATCGCCGCCAAACACAACCTCTATGGGAAAGACATCAAGGAGAGAGCCCTGTGCGGTATTTTCCCTGCTCTTTCATCAACAATTAATAGGAACAATTTAGGCCCTTCCCTGAAGGACCAAGACCTTCATGACCACCAGCAGTGTGGCCTCGGTGGTGTCGACTGAGGTGCAGTCCAGCAGAGACCTCAGAGGATGAGGGACAGGAAACCCGCAGTGGACTCAAGCCAGTGAGATTATAGAAGAGGATGCGGCCCACAGAGAGAGCACACTGACAGAGGTCTGCAAACCCTGATGAATTAAGAAGGCAGGAGGATGGTGGAGTCATGACTCCAGGTGTTCAGGCCTTTACGAGCTGGACACCAGCCCACAGCCAGAAAGGATGCACAAAGTGTCTGAGGATCTAGACAATAAGGCTGGGGAAGG
>NC_060281.1:13698476-13712035 GCF_021613505.1 Equus quagga
TCCTGAACTTTTGTTTCTTAACCAGTTAACGACTTGCCATGTTCATCGTATTAGTTCAAAGGTCTTTGCTCAGTTCCATCTTCTCTGACCTCTTACTGCAAATCCAAGCCCAGCCTGCTTTTCCATCAGCAACTTTCTGCCAGAGCTCCCCACCTCCACCAAACTCCCTGCTCGTGCTGTCCGGTGGCTCCCTTTTCTCAGTTTGATGATTGATATGCTTTTCTTGCCAGCATGGGGTCACACTCAGCCCACCCATCCCGCTTCATTTCAAAAGGTGAGAATATTCACAAAGTGAATAACAAACTGTCAATGACAGCCCACCCTCCTTCAGAGCCCAGGCCTGTGAAGAATGCTCTGAAAAGCTTCCAGAGTCTCACACTGGGCGGTGAAGGCACCGTTTGGCAGGGCACATGGCTGAGCCTCCAGAGTGGCGTGATCGCTCTCCCCCTCTCTGGCCTCCCCTCCTTCTTACACTGAACTGTTCCCCCCACCCTCTCAGGCTAGCAGTGTCTTCTCCGTCATGAAGCCTTCACTGTGGACTCAACAAACACTGGGCCTTCCACAAGGGGTCCTTCTAGAAATGATGCTTCTTTCTGTTCTGTTCCCGTGTCCTCCGGTCATAGTTTCCTCACCCTAACCCTGGGGAGGATGTGGAAGAGGGTGGTGGTGGTCAGCAGTCTTGGAGAGCGTCTCCTACACAGAGGGACGGTGGCTGCTGGGCATTGTAGGTGGAGGCTGGGCCCCCGCACCTGAGTTGGGGATGCACTGAAGCTGATTAAATTCTGTTATTATACCCTCCTGACCCCTTGATTCTACCTCAAGACCTAGCCATATTTTTTCTGAGGTTGCCCTAAATGCTGGTTGTTCTAGTACTGTGTGAGAAAACAAGGAAGAAAGAGTCAAGCCTGGAAACTTGGCAGCCATCTTAACCTCAATACATGGAATCTTCCTCTCCACTGTAGATGAGTCACTGGGTCCACAGAGGTTGGGATTTGTCTAGGGTCACACAGCGCTCAATGGTAACGTCAGCCTAGAGGCCAGGTCTCCTGCATCGCAGGCCAGAGCCTTTCCTATTTATTCGTTGATTCAGGAACTACTTTTTGAGTTCTAATATATGAAGTTTAGCCCTAGATGCAGAGATAGCATCCTGAACAAGAGGCACAAAGGCCTTTGACCGCTAGAAATTTACATTTTAGTCGGAGCACAAAGACCAGAAAGAAGAAAATAAACAAATCTCACAATCATAGCCTGTGATAGGGACATGAAGAAACGTAAACAGGGACTCTAACAGAGTAGATGGGGGAGGGGAGGAGGGCTCTACTTTATGTTTTAATGTTTTTCCTGGTTTATTGAGGTATAATTGAGAAATAAAATTGTAAGTTATTTAAAGCGTACAACACAATGTTTGATATACATTTACATTGTGAAAGGATGGCCTCCAGCGAGTTAATTAACACATCCATCACCTCATGTATTTATTTATTTATTTTGATGAGGACATTTCAGTTCTACTCTCTTGGCTGGTTTCAATTACATAAGTCAGTTTTGTCAACCAGAGTCACTGTGTTATACGTTAGATCCTCAGACCTTGTTTATCTTATAGCTGAAAGTCTGGCCCTTTTTCCAACAACAGCTCCCATTTGGATGGTGAGGGAAGGCGACTCTGGAGAGGCGACATATAAGATGAGATATAAAAAGTGAGAAGAGGGGCCAGCCTGGTGGTGCAGCGGTGAAGTTCACACATTGCACTTCAGCCCCCCAGGGTTCGCCGGTTCAGGTCCCGGGTGTGGACCCATGCACCACTTGTCAAGCCATGCTGTGGCAGGCATCCCACATATAAAGTAGAGGAAGATGGGCCCGCATGTTAGCTCAAGGCCAGTCTTCCTCATCAAAAAGAGAAGGATTGCCAGCAGATGCCAGCTTCCTAAAAAAAGAAAGTGGGAAGAAACCAGGTGGGCAAGGAGATGGGCAAGAGGGTTCCAGACAAAGGACCCAGCATTTTCGAAGCCTTTAAGTAGGAATGCACTCAGGGTCTTTATGTACCCCAAGTCAGAGGAGGCCTGGCTGGAGAGTAGGGGGGAATGGTATGGCCTGCAAAAGGGGTGGCAGATGGATACTCCTTCATGCCCTGTCAAGGAATTTGCATCTTAGTATAAATGAAATGAGCGTCCCATGTCTGGCTCTCTCCCACAAGATATTGCCCGGATGATACAGTATTTGGGAGGTGAAGTTTCACTGTATATCTATTTGAAAACATAACTTGAACTAAAGAAGAAAAGCTCATCTGCTTCTGCACCAGCAAAGGATGAAGATAAAACGGAAAACCAGTCACAGCGTGTGGATTTACCAGACTAAATTAAATCACCTTTCTGGAGTTTCGTGGATAAGCATGTTGGAGAAATTTGCAAAATTTATAAAAGAGGTGAATTACAATGTCCTGACATAGACAGGACAGGGGCCTGACTTTAACACGATGACTTTAACTGAGACCACTATTTGCCAGAAGTGACCCACTGAGGAGGCGTGGGGGACTGGAATGGGCCACCCCAAGATATGTCTCTTTGGCAGGAGGATTATTTGGGGCTGGTTACCTTAAAAACTGCAGACATGAGAGAAATTTTGAAAAGTAGAAGTTACCCTTTGTAAGAGACATTTACATTTTCAAGGGAAATCTCAATCTGTAAAGGTGTCTCCCTCTCTGTACCAGGAAGAAGGGGGCAAGGACTTCAATCTGCATAATAAGCTTTTTCTCATTTACTGTGCCTTTCTGGTAATCTCCCGTAACTGACTCCCCCCAGCCCCAGCATCCTCCTTTGTAGCTGAAGATGGTATTTAACATGAGAACCTTTGCCATTTTGGCATGTTACTCAGTTTTCCTGTGTGTCTCCCATGTGTACATGGAATGCAGCTTTGTTTAATTTTCTCCTGTTATTCTGTCTCATTTGAGTTTAATTCATAGCCTGGCCACAAGGACCTAGAGTGGGTAGAGGAAATGTCTTCCACCTCTACATAGGTGAGTGTGGATTAAAAGGTTTTATCAGAATTATTTAAATATTCTCAGGGAGCTTCCTACCCAAAGTCACCAAATTATTTCAAAAGCAGCTCTGTAATGGTGGCATAATTTCCTCTAATATTGTGTTTTATAAGTTAATATTTTTATGCTAAGCTTCTTGAAACGAAGCTTCCAGTACCAGAATGTACTTGTGCACTCACACATATGCTCCCGGCACACACACGTATGTGAAGAGACAGGGACTAAATGCCCGAGGGCTGAATTGCACTTAATTGAGAAGTTCCATGTTTTAAGATTGTTTGACAATTTTAAAACATTGGAGTAAGATATATATTTGACATTGGGATTTCTTAAGGAAAGAATTGATTCTGCTTAAATTCCTTTTCTAATATAGTTTAAATACATTTGTTTGCTTTCCTAGCTCTCATCTGATTGTCTTACAAAGCCTCATTTTCCACTGTGAGTAACAATTTAGCTCCCAGTTACCAAGTGACCCTCCTGCAAGGAGACTGAAGCACAGACTTTCCAAATGAGACAGACGTGTGCCGGGACAGCACCTTTATGGGAGCAGGCAAACCTCGTTTTATGTCACAAGCAGCATAAAGATTTTCCATAACCCAGAAAACATATATGAATAGCCAAGGACACAGGAAAATATACTGTGTGCTAGGTTACTGGATGGACTTTCATAGAGGAAAAATCCTTATTCTTTCTCTTAAATTACCCAAGAATCCACATTACTAAGACCCACTTTCAAAGGACAAAGCAGAATGGAGACATGATGCTAAGATGATTGGAAGTAAATTTCCAGAAGGCTGGGCTGAGGATTAAAAACAATAAAAAGACATGCAGTTACTGGTCTATTTAATTCCTTTTATTCTCACAAACCCTAAACAATGGATCATTTCCTTTAATTCTTTTTACTTGACAGGTGAGGCAGGCTCCAAAGCTGTGAAATTATCTGCTGAGCACGTTTGTCACCTGCTCAAGTTCTTCTGGCCAGAATGAAATAGATGCACACTAATTGCTTCCAGTGCGTCCTCGTCTGCAACTAGGTGGGGAGAGCTGTCATCAACGTTCTTAGAGTCCATTGAGTCATCTTTTTATGATTTCCCTTGACTCAAGTAAAAGATAGATACAGAAGGAAAGAGCAAGCTGTAAAAAGTTGGTGGGAGATGATATTCGGTTACTTTTGTTACTCAGAGTTCTGTTTGGTGTCATTAGTCTGAGGAAGTCGGTACTCTCTCTTCAGCAGACAAGTTCAGTTGTAAAAATACAGCAATTATTCTTGAATGTGTTTACTATGTGTTTAATACTTGAGTCACAGACATTAAAAATATTTCTAATTTTTTCTAAGTTCACAACAAAGTTTTAACTTTAATGAAAGCCAAAATTACAACGTGAATGGTTTAAAGTGAATTAACTATATTGATTCAATTATGTTTGAATACTGGATTGGGGATTTACTACTATACATGACATATATGGACAATCTCAAACTACATCTAACTGAATTAGAAAAAGAAGAACAAACAAAGCCCAAAGTCAACAGAGGGAGAGAAACAATAAAAAAAATCAGAGCAGAAATAAATGTGATTGAAACAAGGAAGGCAATAGAAAGGATCAATGAAACAAAGACCTGCTTCTTTGTGAAGATAAACAAAATTGACAAAGCCCTAGCCAGAGTTACAAAGAAAAAAAGAGAGAAAGCTCAGATAAATAAAATTAGAAATGAAAGAGGAGAAATTACAACAGATACCACAGAAATACAAACAATTATAAGAGAATATTGCGAAAAGCTATATGCCAACAAAAGTGAGAATCTAGAAGAAACAGATAAATTCTTAGACTCTTACAACCTCCCAAAGCCGAATCAAGAAGAAATAGATAATCTGAATAGACCAATCACAAGAAATGAGATTGAAACAGCAATCAAAAACATCCCCCAAAATTAAAGCCCAGGACCAGATGGCTTCCCAGGAGAATTCTACCAAACTTTCAAAGAGCATTTAATACCTATCCTTCCGAGGCTATTCCAAAAAATTGGGGAAGATGGAATGCTGCCTAACACATTCTACAAGGACAGCATCACTTTGATACCAAAGCCTGACAAGAACCACACAAAAAAGGAAAACTATAGGCCAATACTGCTGCTGAACATCAATGCAAAAACCCTCAGCAAAATATTGGCAACTCAAATATAGCAATACATCAAGAAGATCATACATCATGACCAAGTGGGATTTATACCAGGGACACAGGGATGGTTCAACATCTGCAAATCAATCCATGTGATACAACACATTAACAAAATGAGGAATAAAACCACACGATCATCTCAATAGACTCAGAGAAAACATTTGACAAGATCCAACAGCCATTTATGATAGAAACTCTTTAAAAAACGGGGGTAGAAGGAAATTACCTCAACATAATAAAGGCCATATATGACAAACCCACAGCCAACATCATACTCAATGGAGGAAAATTGAACGTCATCCTTCTGAGAATAGGAACAAGACAAGGGTGCCCACTATCACCACTCTTATTCAACATAGTACTGGAGGTTTTGGTGACAGCAAGTAGGCAAGAGAAAGGAATAAAAGGAATCCAAATAGGAAACAAACAAGTGAAACACTCACTGTTTTCAGACAACGTGATCTTATGTATAGAAAACCCTAAAGAATCCATTGGAAAATTATTAGAAATAGTCAAAAACTACAGTAAAGTTGCGGGATACAAAATCAACTTACAAAAATCCATTGCGTTTCTGTACTCCAATAACAAACTTACAGAAAGAGAACTCAAGAATACAATTGCATTTACAATCCCAACAAAAAGAATAAACTATCTGGGAAGACACTTCACCAAGGAGGTAAAGGACTTACACCATGAAAACTATAAGACGCTATTGAAAGAACTAGCTGATGACATCAAGAGATGGAAAAAGATTCCACACATGTGGATCGGAAGAACAAACATAATTAACATGCGCATACTACCCAAAGCAATCTACAGATTCAATGCAATTCCAATCAGAATCCCAGTGACATTCTTCATGGAAATAGAACAAAGATTCCTAAAATTCATATGTGGCAACCAAAGACCCCGAATTGCTAAAGCAATCTTGAGAAAAAAGAACAAAGGTGGAAGCATCACAATCCCTGACTTCAAAATGTACTACAAAGCTATAGTAATCAAAACAGTATGGTACTGGTACAAAGAGAGACACACAGACCAATAGAACAGAACTGAAAGCTCAGAAATAAATCCATACATCTACAGCCAATCTTCAACAAAGGTGCCAAGAACGTACAATGGAGAAAAGACCATCTCTTAAATGCAGTTGGGAAATCCGGACAACCACTTGCAAAAGAATGAAAGTAGACCATTATCTCACACCATACACAAAAATAAACTCAAAATGGATCAAAGACTTGAAGATAAGTCCTGAAACCATAAAACTTGCAGAGGAAAATACGCATAGTACACCGTGTGACATTGAACTTAAAAGGATGTTTTCGAATACCATGTCCTCTCAGACAAGTGAAACAAAAGAAAAAACAAACAAGTGGGACTTCATCAGACTAAAGAGCTTCTGCAAGGTAAAAGAGACTATGATCAAAACAAAAAGACAACCCACCAACTGGGAGAAAAAATTTTCAAATCATATGTCTGACAAGGGGTTAATCTCTATAATGTATAAAGAACTCACAAACTGAATAACATAAAAACAAACAGCCGGATCAAAAAATGGGAGGAGGATATGAACATTTTTCCACAGAAGGTAAACCGATGGCCAATAAGCACATGAAAAGATGTTCACCATCACTAAAAATCAGGGAATTGCAAATCAAAACTACACTAAGATACCACCTTACTCTTGTTAAAATGGCTATAATCACTAAGACTAAAATGAACAAATGTTGGAGAGGGTGTGGAGAAAAGAGAACCCTCATACACTGCTGGTGGGAATGCAAACTTGTGCAGCCACTGTGGGAAACAGGATTGAGATTCCTGAAAAACTAAATATAGAAATACCGTATGACCCAGCTATGCCACTACTGGGTATCTACCCAAACGATTTGAAATCAACAATCCAAACTGACCTGTGTAGCCCTAGGTTCATTGCAGCGTTATTCGCAATAGCCAAGACATGGAAGCAATCCAAATGCCCATCGACCCATGATTGGATAAAGAAGATGTGGTAAATATATACAATGGAATACTACTCAGCCACGAGAAAAGACAAAATTGTCCCATTTGCAACAACATGGATGGACCTAGAAGGTATTATGTTAAGTGAAATAAGCCAGACTGAGAAAGAGAAATACCGTATGACTTCACTCATATGTGGAATATAAACAAACATGTGGACAAGGAAAACAGTCCAGTGGTTACCAGGAGAAGGCGGGTGGGGAGTGGGCACAGGGGTTGAAAGAGAGCACTTATGAGGGACGGACAAGAAATAATGTACAACTGAAACTTCACAGTGATGTAAACTATTATGAACTCAATAAAAAAATGAATTAACCATATTGATTCATTCATATTTAAATACTGGACTGGGGATTTACCATTATACATGACATATATGGATATTTTATTTTAAATACAGAGATATGAACACAATATCCAGAATACATTTCTGAATAAATTAGCAACCTGTTTTCCATGTTTGAAATCTTACTTTTGAGTTTATTTGAATCCCTTGCAGGTCTTTTTGGTTAATTATTTAATTGAGGTAAAGTTTAATACAAACTACGGTACCTTAACTTTGATTTGTACTTTTCTATAAACATATGTTCTTCAAATTGTAGTGGAACGATGAGACACCTTTTCAGAGGTGACCCACCTACAAACTAGCTTCACCCTCTTTTAGGGGATAAGCACCCAATAGATTACAAAGTCGAGACTTTTGGACTTGAAATATTAACCCACGCACCTAATTTAGACACTCACATTCAGGATGCAGTTTGTCTTTTAAGAAATATTCAAACATTTGCAGTCTTGCAATTCAGGATGAATCCTATCCAGGCCACCTTTCTGGGATTCTAAAACTTTGACATCTGTCTCTCAGAGCTTTAGAGGTTATTGTGAAGAACAGACCTCTGAAAACAAAACAAGATGCGTTTCCGCTACTCCCTGTAATGTAAATGCATCTGTTGTACAGTTCATTTTCTTTTGACAATTAATATTTTCTGATTGTTGAGATTGATTCTAAGCAATGTCCACTCTGAAAAGGGAACTGTATGTTATCTGTGGCAATTGGGATGAATTTGTACACAGATCCAAGTGTGCAAGACTTTGTATTTTTATAACTGAGCTTAATTTCTCTTTAGAGCCCAATCCACCAGGGGCACAAACTAAATCTCGGACAGTTCTGATCTCCTCCTGAACACACACCCCCTATTTCTCTAGGATTGTGTCCAAGTTCCATAGGCTTCAGCATCCCCAGGCACCAGGAGGAGGGCCCTCCTGTTCTTACCAGACATCGGTCCACACAGCAGACTCCCAAGACACCCTCAATTTCATCCAGTCTCCGGGTGGTCACGGTGGAGATCACTGCTGTGCCCTTTGTTAACGCCACAAGGTCTTCTGCGTTTGGAACTGTGCATTGGAAACGGCTGGCTCTTCTCTTACCTTCCTGGGCCATGGACAACTCTGAGGCTCCCTCAAGCCCACCTGTCTAGACACAACTCAGACCTTTCTAGGCAATGCTTTTGAGTCATTCTTAGATTGCCAGAAGTGAGGCAAAAGTTTCTTAGGTTCTCAGATACTCCAAACCATGTGGGGATTCTGGCATTTCTTACCCTGCCTCCTCCAGCATTTGGGCCGATGTGACAAAAGAGAGTGGCTACCTCTCATGGATACTTCAGTGTCTAACTTCTCTTCCATCCTCTCCAACTCTCTTCCTCCACCTCAGTTCAGGAGGGCAGTTGGGCTCTTCCCCAGTTCTTCTAAAGCACTTGTTTGTGGTACGCATTGGGTTAAAGATGGTGGCAACTTCTTGGGTCTTTCTCCAAAGGAGATGAGGCATAATACCCCTCCCCTTGGATATGGGGCAGCCTCAGTGACTCACTCAAAATCTATAGAATATGGTGACAATAATACTGTGAGACTTTTAAAGCTGAATCAAAAGCAGTCTTGAAGCTTCTGCTCTGTTCTCAGAACACTCACTCTCCAGATGCTTCCTCTCAGAATCCAGCCACCATGCTGTGAGAAGCCCAAACAACATGGAGAAGGCATGAGTAGGTACCTTAGTTCAGAGTCTAGCTGAGCTCTTAGCCAACAGGTGCATCAACTGCCAGCTGCACGGAGGAGCCATCCTGGACACTCATCCCAGTCAAGCTTCTGGATGAGCCAACATCTGACTGAGACTGGATGAAAGAGCCATATAAAGAACAGTTCAGCTGAGCCCTTCCCAATTCCCCAACACGAAATAGTGGGCAACGTGAAATGATTGTTTTAAGCTGCTAAGTTTTGGGGTAATTAGTAATGCAGCAACAGATAATCAGAATATGGCGTATACTTTATTCTCTTTTAAACTTGAAATCCAGGCTTTTGCAATGCCAAAGTCACTGCACCTTTGTTTTTCTGCCTTTCACAAAATCATAATACACTGAAAAGGTGACAAATACAAGGAAATATGGAGAATAGGATGCAGATACTGTGTATGGAATTTTACATATTTCAAAACATTATCCCACCCCAACCATATGACAAGTTATAAAGGAGTGAGGTGTTTTTGTGTCTCTTACAAGGAGGGATGGATATCAATTCTTGAAAGAGGGAAACAGTAATTGAAGGAATGATTTGAAAAACAATACAATTTTCATATGTTAGCTCAGGGCTTGGAGACGCTGGGCCTATAACAGGTGGGGAGGGGGCAGAGGAATCGGCCCGATGGTGTGCACACCCACTTTTGTGGACAACTGTTTAGGGAACAGGTACTTAGACATAAAGGGAGACCCTGCAGAAGGTAACTCAGCGATTCAGTTGATGAGTGAAGGGGATCTGCTCATTTCTCACATGGAGGTGCCAGCAGATACCATGACGAACAACACACTTTCCAGATCAGAGGAAAGGGTGATTCGTCAGGTTTCCCCAATGCAAGCCAACAAGATACTGAAAGAACATTCCTCGGCACTCTCTTTCACTCTCTGCACTTCCCTCCATCTCCACTGGCTTTGTTCTGATCTCTTTACCAATTACCCTCCTCTGTTCCTCACTCTCTGTGACAAAATCTGACTGTCCACAGTCCCTGAGGTGTATTTTCACTCTAGTCACACAGAGCTGCCTCAGTCTCAATAGCAAATTCCTAGGGTGGAGACTGATGGGGTTTCATCTGAGTCAGGTGACTCTGTGGGCTTCACCAGTTCACTCATGGCTGGGGCTGGGGTTCTGAGGCACAACCCTGGTTGGCAGGAGGTGGGGGAGGTGGGGCAGTTCTTGGAGAAGGGGCCTCTCTGTGAGCACAGCAGGTGCCCCAAGGAGTCTACTTGTTAAAGTGTCATCTATACAAGAAATGCTCAATAAATCATAGCTGTTAGAAGAAAAGAACCGGGTAACATTTGTTATCCTTCTTGGTTTACATTAATTACCAGAAAAGTTCCTCGACCTCAAAGACATCCGCTGGGCAAAAATGTAAAATGTCTTCCTCAGTGCCCCACACTGCCGCATGCCTTCACTCTGAATTGTGGTCTTTACTGAGAACATCATCAAGGCTGATCCATCCTCTTTAATGCTCAAAAAACACAATCGACTGGGCCAGCAGCATCATAAAGAGAGGTAATCACTTTGGCACATCAATATCCCTGTGGAGGGAAGTCTTTGTCCTAAATCATAACAGTAATTGCCAGTTACTGGATGCTCACTCTCTGCCTGTCACTTGCTAAGCCCATTGAGAACATCACTGTTCACATTAACACTATGGGGTGAGATCATTCCTATTTCCCACATGGAGAAAGTGAAGTTCGAAGGATAACTAACTTCTTAGCAAATAAAGGCCAAGGCTGGGATTCAAACCCTGTGTGTCTGTTGACCTTCATAACACACTTGCCTGGAAGCAAGTGTCGCTGCCTGACCACAGCCCTCCCGCAGCCACAAGGCTTCGTGCCTCACAGCCCTCTTCCTCAGCTGACCCAAGGGACCACCTCGGTCCACCCCATCTGTCTTTCTCTCAGTCTCTGTGGAGGGCCCCCATGCCCATCCCTCCCTGAGAAATAAACGACTTGGAACTATGCCCCTTCCCTCTATGTTATAGTGGTTCCCACAGGAATTTCATGTTCCACATAATCCCAAACTTCCCCTTCTCACAGGTGATGGGTCCCTAAGCAGCAGGCTCCAGACCCCAGCTGAGCTGATCAGCATCTTGTCCTGTGTTTCTGGATTTTGGGTCTAAAGATTTAAGCAGCCCTCTTTGAGTTGCTGTAGTTCTAAAATGGAAAACTGAGGAGCTGCCAAGGGTCACGTTTGCCACTGTGTGATAGGAAATGAACCCAGTGGAGCAGAGAAGAGATAGGGAGAGATGGGGTTCCAGCCGCTGGTCCCTGTTTTTATGATACACTTATGTGACCTCAGACTGTTACCGAGCAGGCCACTAGACTATCACCTTCATGAGAGCGGGGATCAGTCCGGCCTTGCTCAGGATTGTGCCTCTAGTGTGTAGCATGGTGCCTGGTATGTAGTAGCAGACAACAAATAGCTGTTGGAAGAGTGAATGACACATTCCTATGGCACCTTCTATTAATGTCTTCTTTTCTCCTATGAAGAGCCTTGACTCAGGATGTTTAGCGAACTCTATTATCCAAACAGTCCTGGTTATTAACTAGATTGTTGACCTATTCATCCAAGTATCCACGCAACCACTGACCCACCATCCCACCACAGAGATCCTCCTGAGAGCCAGGCACTTCTAGGAATCCCCACAGACCATGGTCATTGAGGACTTCCACTCTAGGTCGGGGGACAGGCCTCTCAAATGTAATCAGTATTCTCCAGGCCATCCAGCATGGGGGGACAATTGGTTGGCAACAACTCTAGCCCTACAGTATTTCTCTGGCTCAACCCTCATCTCACAGTTTTCCCACGGATTTGTCCCTCCCACTGAGAGGCTTCTCAAAAGCTCACACTCTGGTCCTGCAGAGCTGTGCACAACTCCACGCACTCCTTCTACACAGGGAAGAGCAGGTCCCAGCTCTGTGCTCCATCAGATGGCTTGGCTGCTCTGCCTGGCCCCGCCCAACAGAGATGGGCCCCAACCTCAGATGGTGTCTAGACCCTCCGTCAGAGCCATCTTCAGCTATGTCTTCCTCGATACTCTGGGCTTGGCAGCCTCTCCTTTGCCTGTTCTTTGGATCCCAGGAGAACCCAGACAACTCTCATCTCTTTCCTGTGAACTTCCTCCCAATCTCCTACCTGCCCCACCACTGTCTCTGCAGCTATCTCACTGCTACAATGAGGCTTCCTGTTCTTTTTAGTTTCTTCCCTCCTCCAGGGTCTGTTTCCCTTCCCTCCTCCCACAGATATGGACCACTTACCATCACTCATCATCCACTGAGAGCTAAACACATTACATACTTTCTCTCATTTGAAACTCTCCCACACCCATGAGATTTGGTGTTATCATCCCCATCTTACAGATGAAGAAAGTGAGGCTCAGAAAGGTGATTTGTGCAAGGTCCAACCTATCCAAGAAAAACTAATTTTTTCATTGCACTGCCTCTGTAAGGTCCGCAGAAGCATGAAGGTTTACAGATTCAGTTCGGGCAGTGTCACTACCCGGACAGTGTCCACAGGGCTTGGGACCACTCACTGGGAATTCAGGAGGCTCGTTGGGGCTGAGCATTCATCCCACACGTTCATCCCTGAAGCTGGAATGAAACAGGTTCCAAATCTCACGATTCAAAAGCTTCCCAGGATCTTAAAGCTTTAATCCATTATGAATAAGATCAGTTTTTGCTGAGCAATTAAAAGCGTTTTTATGATGGAAAATTTCATACATTTATGAAAACAGAAGAAGAGTGTAATGACCCCCATATACCCATTACCCAGCTGCAGCCATTAGCAACCAAAGATCACTCACTTGGGGCTGTACCCCCACCCACTCCACCTCAGCACTGGGTTCATCTGAAGCAAATCCCAACACCATATCATTTCATCCATGAATACTTTGACATGAGTCTCTACAAGATAAGGATTCTTTTTGGAAAAATTCCATATCATTATCATACCCAAAAAATTAACAGCAATTCCCTTCTATCAAATGTTCAGTGCTGGTTCAAATTCTCCCAATCGTATAACTAGTTTTAAAGTAATTGTTGTTATTATTTGTGTTATTTATAACACATTAAATATAACAAATTAAATATAAATACAATAAATAATATTATTTATGTTAGAATCAGAATTCAAAAAAGGCCTACACAAAAAGGAATAAACTATCTAGGAATAAAGTTAACCAAGGAGGTGAAAGACCTGTACAATGAAAACTATAAGACATTATTGAAACAAACCAAGGATGCCATAAAGAAATGGAAAGATA
>NC_060281.1:13712135-13737139 GCF_021613505.1 Equus quagga
TTATAGGCTGGTGTGAAGATTAAATCAGTAAGGTATGCAAAGACCTTTAAACAGTACCATGTATACATGAGGTGCTCCATAAACACAAGTTGTCAGGATTTTTAAAATTGGTTGCTATTTCATCTGACCATTCCCCCTGCTTTTTTTTTTTTTTTTTAATTTAAAGCTACCTAACATTGCTGAACCTCTGCTCCATCCTTGACCTACATTCAGGACTTTGACCTTGGTGTAGATTCTCCTTCTCCTGAGACAAGTCTCTCTGGTTGGAGGGCAGCCGGCAGCAAGGCCGTCATCTGACCAGAAGCTCTGAGTGCTTGTGGGGTTTCAATACAAATATGAAAATCAGTCAGTATATGATCATGCAGTTTACTTAATGGGCATAATCGATCAAACCAAAAGTCTAAAGAGACCAATGTCAAGAAAACAGATCTCAGCATTGATGCGATTTGGTTCCAGTCATGCGTCTGCCTCACGGTAGCTGTGTGATCGGGGCACAGGCACTTAGCATCTCCAGGCCTCAGTTTCCTCCTCTATCAAACGCAGGGAGAACATTTTCTTATGTGGAATATGTTGTGTTAAAATACAGATTACAGGACCCAGGCCACACACACCAAGTATAACTAGTAGTGCTGTTTGCAGTGGCTGCTACGGTTTAAAGGGGTTCTTGATGGTGAAAAGCTTGGGAATCTGGGGAATTCTAACTTGTCCAGTGGAAGCGTTTATTGTAGATCCACATGGCTCCACAGGGTCAGACTCTAGAGATAGTGAGGTGGGGGTGCAGCAACTCCTAAAGCACCCAGTTCCAGACAAACATAAGGGATGGTGGCTGGTCATCAAGGGAGGGCGGCCGAGGTGGGATGGGTTGGCTGGTGAGATGGTGTTTGTGAGGCTAATGGAGATGGATGGGATGGTGAGGACCAGCCTTTGGGCACAGAGAACCCAGAAGGCCTGACAAAGAGCCTCTGGTAAGTCCTGCTGCACCCCTCTCTTCAGTGAAGCTGATGGAGAAGAGGAAGCCTGGCATGCGCTCAGCATCTCCCCTACTTCCCCCTCCTGTGCTGAACTCACCCTGCCCAGGGCCTCTGAACACATCCCTGAACCCCACAGCTGACCCTGGAGACAGCACAGTAGAGGTTCCTGTCACAGGATGCCACTTCACCTGGAACCCACCTCTTCTGCTCCCATGGGGACAAGACCTCCCGAGCTCGTCCATGACTCCTGCCTGGAAAACCCTCCCAGAGTTGCTGGTCCGTCTGATCTGGGCTGAGAAATGTTTTTCTCTGTGACACCTCCAGAGGGTAGCGCTCAACAGAGTCCCAGGAAAACCTACCAGCTTTCCACTGGGACTATGGCATTTTGGCCCTGTAAATGCTTGGGTGTCCTCCTAGATGCTCTTCCTTCCTTTTAATTACCTCCTTACTTGTGTGCAACCTCAGTAGAACATAAGCTTCATGAGGACAGAGCCTGCATCTGTCTTGTTCATCTGAGTATCTGCACCTGGCACTGCTGAGTGAGTCAGTTACATGTTTCACAGGCGGTTACTGACCATTCACTCTTCCTATGTTTCTGGCTCTATCTTAGCTTTTGTTCTATTTAATTTTTCTGATTTTATTAAGGAAATTTCTAGCATGCATGAAAATAAACAGGAAACTATATTGCTGCTCCGTGTACCCTTCATCCAGTACCATAATAACCAAGTCAAGCCAGACTCCTGTCATATGTATGCCCATGACTCTCTCTCTCGTAGTAATTTGAAAAATCAGAAATGTCACATATTTCATTTTTAAACACTTCAATGTGCACCTTTTAAACATAAGAATTACTTAAACAATAAGCACAGTACATTATCACACCTAAAGCATCAAAGATAATTCTTTAATATTATCTGGTATTTGATCATGTTCATGTTTCTAATTATTGAATAAATGTCATAAATAATATTTTACACTTTGTTTAAATCCAAATCCAAATAAATTCCACACATTTTGGTTAGCTTCTTAACTTTACTTTAATTGTTTATGCTCTTTGATGAGAAGAAATTGTAATTTTATGTTAGGTCAAATCTGTTCATCTCTTAATCGTTGTATTTTTTCTCAATGCATAACTCTTGACAGATGGTTTAGAGAGAATAGTCTCCTAGCTCATGGGAGCAAGGACTTCGATAGTCACTTCTAGATCCAACTGAAGACGACCAAACTCAGAACCGACCTCAACTCCAGCGGCAGCCAGGAGCCACCGGATTGGCTCCATCCGGCCTCGTCCACTGAAATAGTGAAGCACGGGCTTCGCTGCCATGATGCAGTCTCCTGGGCTCTCTCCACCTGAATCAATGAAGGAATGAATGAATGAAACAACAGAAACAAAACTGCACTTTAAGATCCGTGGTTAGCAGCACCAACAATGCTGAGGAAGGGTCTGCCTCCTTCCTGGCAGACTTGGAGAGTCCCTGGAATGCCTTCCTTGGCCCAACTTCTCACCCTCAGGAGCTGAGCCCAAGAAACTGCATCAAACCATTCTCCAGTGTCCACTGGGTAAAATCTGGTGGGCTTAGCAGCCTAATAGGTGAGTCTGTAGTAAATATGTGAGCGTGTTTTAGGGGGAGGGAGAAGGATTAGAGAACTAATATTTATTGAACATCTCCTCTTAACAATCCTGACCAAACGCTAACCCCTTTGGATATATCTTTTTTTTTTCTTTTGCCAGAGAAGATTTACCCTGAGCTTATATCTGTGCCAATCTTCCTCTATTTTTGTATGTGGGTGCCCACCACAGCATGGCTGAGGAGTGTTGCAGGTCTGCACCCAGAATCCAACCTGCGAACTGGGACCCCTGAAGCAGAGTGCGTCAAACTTAACTACTACACCATGGGTCCAGATCATGGAAACATTATATCTTTAATCTCCTAACAACCCCATGAAATAGTTGTCATTATCCCCATTTTTAGGCAATGAGACCATGGCTTAGAGGATAAATGACACATCCACAGTCACACTCCAGCAGGTGATGGACATGGAAATCCAGCCCAGGACTAAAGGGAGGGCAGGGCTGGAACCCACACAGAGGCAGGCCCTGGGAACCTGTGAGGGCCTTGAACCAGAGGACTTCCCTGACAGCGAGGAGGCAGAGAGAGCAGAGTTAAGGCCACATTCATTCCAGAGCTAGAATTAGGGCTCAGACTCGCTTAGCTGTAGCTCCAGAGATCCTAATCCTTTGCACAGACACAGGATGCTGGTTCCTTCCTTCCTATGGAATTCTACATTCTACCTCTACTTATAATCTCAAAAAAGGGATGTTACTACGTTAACTTCATGGTACATGGAGTGGAACTACCATTTGGTCACTGTGTGACATACAATGGATGTTCACAAATAGATCTTCATTTAATCCTACAGAAATCAGCTGAGGTGGACTCTGCTATTACTCTCATTTTACAGCTCGGGAGACGGAGGATTCTAGAGTCACTTGCCCAATGTAGGTGGTGGTCCTGGGATTCAAACCCACTTCTATCTGAAATCAAAGTCTAGGACTCGTTTTCTGTAGTAGTGGTTTTCAAAATATGCATGAAAATCCTTTAGAGGACTGTGAAATCAACTAATATTTAAAATGAGATAGAAGACAATAGACACTGTCCAAGTGCAACATATGGAGACAAGGGGAGCATCATTTCAGGAGTTTTAGCTTCAGTCATAAGTGTGTTGCACGCGTGGATGTGTGCACGCTCGTTTGGTCACTGTGATGGTAAGAGAGACACTAGTTGTGTCCAGTCAGCAAACTCTGAAAGCCCTTGTTCCATCCCAGGCTGCGTGGGTAGTCGACACAACAGGGGACCCGAGACTGACACTCAGTGGCTCCAACAGGGGACATGGCTGGTTCTCTCGTGGGTGTGAGCGGAAGCACACAGGACTCGTTACAAGCGGGAGTCTCAAAGCCAGGACTTAGGGAGGAACAGTTGCATTTTCTCTCAAAATCCCAGGCTCTGTTTAGAAAACATTAAGAGTCTTCTTGCAAAATTGTATTGTTGTGGAGTTTGGGACAAAAATATGCTTCTCTTTACCCAGTGAAGTTATCTCTGAGTAAGTGTGTGTGACTTGAATTTGGTATCAAAATGTTTTCAATATCCACACCTTTAATGAGGTCTCAATAGTCTAACCTTTAGGAAGTAAAAACTCCTTTGGAAACATACTTAATCAACTCATCTGTCTTGCAATTGGAGATATTAGAGTTAGTGGTTTCCTATCATGGAAAATGGAGGTGCTATGAGGAGCAGAATGAACAGGAGACTAAAGCTGGCACTATGGTGGGAGGAGTGTTTGCTGTGGCCTAAGGTTCACTGAGCCAAGTGACTCACACTCAGTTCCCTTCCCTGTGACTGAGGATCAAGTTACAAAGGGAAGGGAACTCTTACCTTAGATAATATTTTCTCATAATTCTCTTCCTTAAGTCAACTTTCCCCACCTCCCATTAGGAGGTTTCCAGAGGCACCCCCTGGCCGACCCCCGTCAAGACTGGGGCAAAGGTCATCATATCATAAAACTTTGCCTGGTCAACAGCAAATGAGAACTAGAGAGATTCCACGATGTGCCCAATTCACACACATATGTTCCTGATTCTCACTCACTGTCCAGCAAGTGTGTCTACCCTCGACAACAACCCAGGCCTTAGCTTCCAATGTCCTACTTTAAAGATGAGAAAACTGGAGTTCACGGACACACAGCAGCTTCCCTGGGCTCAAACATTTGTCCTCGGATTTCAGGCCATGTGATTTCACGTTTCATGCCCCAGGTGAGACTGACGCTCTCTCTAGGCTTCTCTCTGAGACTTCTGTTTGGTATTTCCCAGTCGGAATCCACCACCAACTAATGGTTGAGGGGAGGAAGAGAGGGAAACAGAATTCGTGAGTTCCTCTCTGTCAGCTGATTTTAGGGGCCTGATAAGAAGAAACATGGATAAATGTGTGCCTTCCTTTACTTTGCTTCCTAAAATTCTACTGTGACTGCGCTGAGGACCAGCATAACTACATTTAACCTTAATAGGGGAGAGGGCTTACGTTCTTCAAATGCATATGTGCATGATAATTCCAGGAGTAAACCAAAGCAGCGATGCTGGCGGGGGGGGGGAGGGGGGGTTCTGATTACAGCATTTCTTAGCAGAGAGAAGGGAGACAGGAGCCAAAGCCCAGCTCCTTGCCTCAAGAGGAACAGTGACCCCGGCAGGTTGTTTCATCTCTGCACCGCAATTATCTCTTCTTTAATTAGAGTGATCTCAACTTTTGAGGGCTGTAGAGAAATTTAAATGAGATAATGTGCAGAAAAATTCATCATAGGCATCAGCAAATGCAACTTCCCTCCTGCTCCCAGTTCCTGGGAGATGAGTGAGTTTGAAAACACCAGATAGGACACGTGTTTGCATTCTTTGTCTGTGTATTAATCTGTCTGTCTATCTATTTATCTCTCTCTCTCTGTCTGTCTATGTATGTATGTATGTATGTATGTGTTTATCTATCTATATATATCTCTGTCTGTGTGTCTATGTCTATCGGTCTTTCTCTCTATCTCTTGACCCATAGAGATCCAATAGGAATAAGATATAGTATATCTATGTCTCTCCAGACTTTTTCTCAAATATCATTTAAGGGCTCTTTGTATTTAGCTCGTGCAGAATATTAGTGATCCTCACTGATTACTTAACCTGGATTGCAGGATGTTTTTGGCGAAGATTCGGGTCTCTGGCACGTCATTAACCACAACCTTGCGTAGCCCTAAATGCGGCAGATCCCTCGGTCTGCCCCTGGACCCTGTACCCCACGTGCCTCTCTCCTCAGGCCCACCCTGCAGCCACTACCTCCAGATCCGGGCACTCTGGACTCTGTCCTGTGCCCAGGTCCCCTGTGCACGGGTTCCAGCCATTGGAATGGGGGACCCACTGCTTGTCCCTCCAGCTGTTCTCAGCACTCGGGCAGTTCTCCCTGTCTACACTTGATGAAATGATCACGTCTCTCCAGCATCCTCTTGCTTACCTGGAAACACACACATTCTGCTGATCCTTCTCCGACACCGTTCTTCTGGTTTACATGTAGACGTATTTCCTTCTTTTGTTATATTGCATCAGGATCCAAGCAAGGTCCGCATATTGCATTTGAGTGATAACCAGAAATATATTTTGAAGACATGGGTGAATGAACACAGATGTCAGGCAGGTGGAAGTTTGGGGGGGATTTTGGGGAATTCGCAAGCCCAGACTCAAACACTAAGTCATCGAAGTGGGCATGGAATTGTTCTTGGTGTCTCAAGAATACAATCCCAGTGATAATTACAACAAAAAGAATAAACTATCTAGGAATAAATTTAACCAAGGAGGTGAAAGACCTGTACAATGAAAACTATAAGACATTATTGAAACAAACCAAGGATGCCATAAAGAAATGGAAAGATATTCCATGCACATGGATTAGAAGAATAAAGATAGTTAAAATGTTCATGGAAGCTGAAGAAATCTACAGATTCAATGCAATCTCAATCAGAATCCCAATGACATTCTTCATGAAAATAGAACAAGGAATCCTAAAATTCATATGGAACAACAAAGGACCCCAAATACCTACAGCAATCCTGAGAAAAAAGAACAAAACTGGAGGCATCACAATCTCTGACTTCAAAATATACTACAAAGCTATGGTAACCAAAAGAGCATGGTACTGATACAAAAACAGACACACAGATCAATGGAACAGAATTGAAAGCCCAGAAATAAAACCACACATCTATGCATAACCAGTCTTCAACAAAGGAGCCAAGGACGTCCAATGGAGATAGGAAAGTCTTTTCAATAAATGGTGTTGGGAAAACTGGACAGCCACATGCAAAAGTATGAAAGTAGACCATTATCTTACACCATACAGAAAAATTAACTCAAAATAGACTAAAGACTTGAAGCTAAGACGTGAAACCATAAAAGTCCTAAAAGAAAATGTAGGCAGTACACTCTGACATCAGTCTCAGCAGCATCTTTTTGAAAACCATGTCCACTCAGGCAAGGGAAACAAAGGAAAAAATAAATAAATTGGACTACATCAGACTAAAGAGCTTCTGCAAGGCTGAGGACAGCAGGAACAAAATGAAGAGACAACCCACTAACTGGGAGAAAATATTTGCAAATCATCTATCTGACAAGGAGTCAATCTCCCAACTGTATCAAGAACTCATACAACTCAACAACAAAAAAGCAAAAGACGCAATCAAAAAATGGCCAGAGAATCTGAACAGACATTTTTGCAAAGAAGATATACAGATGGCCAACAGGCACATGAAAAGATGTTCAACATCATTAATTATTAGAGAAATTAAAATCAAAAGTACTATAAGATATCACCTTACACCTGTTAGCATGGCTATAATCACCAAGGGAAAAAACAACC
This sequence comes from Equus quagga, assembly GCF_021613505.1. NCBI lineage: Eukaryota > Metazoa > Chordata > Mammalia > Perissodactyla > Equidae > Equus > Equus quagga. Next base: position 13,719,550 of record NC_060281.1, read on the forward strand.
AATGTTGGAGAAGATGTGGAGAAAAGGGAACCCTCATACACTGCTGCTGGGAATGCAAACTGATGCAGCCACTATGGAAAACAGTATGGAGATTTATCAAAAAATTAAAAACAGAAATACCATAGGACCCAGCTATCCCACTACTGGATATTTATCCAAAGAACTTGAAATCAACAATCAAAGAGACTTATGCACCCCTAGGTTCGTTGCAGAACTATTTATAATAGCTAACAGGTGGAAGCAAACCAAGTGCCCACCCACTGATGATTGGATAAAGAAGATGTGGTGTGTATGTGTATAAATACATATAAAGTGGAATACTTCTAAGCCATAAAAAAAGACAAAACCATCCCATTTGCAACAACATGGATGGACATGAGGGTATGATGTTAAGCAAAATAAGCCTGTCTGAGAAAGACAAACATCACGTGATTTCACTCAAATGTGGAAGGTAAACAAATACATGGGTAGAGAGAACAAATTAGTGGTTACCAGTTGGGAAGGGGTTGGGGGGTAAGCAAAAGGGCTAAAGGGGCACATCTGTATGGTGACTGATAAGGAGTAATGTACACCTGAAAATTCACAATGCTATAAACAATTATGACCTCAATAAAATTTTTTTTAAAAGCAAAAGAATGGAGCATCAGGAGGTGGCAAAGGAATTCACCTCCATTGGGAGCATTTTTATAGACCAGTCATTCACCTATGAGTTCTCCCTGATTTTCACATTTCATTCTAGAACAAGCTTTGCTGGTAGATATATGTTAAAATTTTTGTTATCCACATGACCAAACATAAGGACCGAGAGCATGGGTGACCTGCCCTGAGTCACAGGCATGAGAGACATTGGTGAAATCATTGCAAGTAACCACTAAGACCCTAGCTAGGGTTTGCCAGCTCTGCTGGGTTTGTTCTCTGCACAAACTCAGTGTGATTCACACGCCCAAAGACCTGCCACCTAAGTCACCTCCACAGGGAGTCCCTGGCCCAGCTATCTCAACCATGTCCCTCTCCCGCTCATCTTGTTACACCACCCAGGCCACATAATGCCCAGTGTTAGCAGTTCCTCCAATGATTCTCATAGAACGTGGTTCACAGCCCTCTCCGTGTGCTGCTGCCCAACACTGACCATGTTTGCATTTCTTGAGACTCCACCTAAAATATCTCCTGATGGTGCAATTCTTTATACAGTTTCAACCAGTGCACAATCCAAGTGATTTTTTTTTAATGTTGCCGAGCTTCCTATACCAGGATTTTAAAAATAAAACCTTTAGTAACTTATATTCACCTACCAAAATGTCACCCTTTTCAAGTGCACAATTTTGTGATTTTTTATAAAGTCGCAGAATTCCGACCCTTACCACATTCTAATACCCAGATATTTCTGTCCCTTCCAAATGATCTGCTGCATGCTTTCACAGGCATTCCGCGCTCTTCCCTCCCTCCAGCCCCAGGCAACCACTCAACTACTTTCTGTCTCTATGGATGTGAAGGTCCTGGATGTTTCATACAAATGAAATCAAGCAATACGTGCTGTTTGGACTGGTTTCTTCTATGTGACATAATGTTGTCAAGGTTCCTCTGTGTTGTAGCCTGCATCAGGACTTCATGTCCTTTCATAGAAAAATAATGTTCCACTGTATGGATAGACCACGCTTTGTTCATCCGTTCCTCACCTGATGGATGTTTGTACTGTTTCTACTTTTTAAAGATTATAACCAACACTGATATGAACATTTGTTCAAATGTTAGTGTGGATGGATTTTCAATTCTCTTGGGTATCTGCCTAGTAGTGGAATTGCTGAGTCATAGGGTAACAATAGGTTTAACTTTTCTCATAAGTGCCAACAGGTCCATAGCACGTTTTAATTTTAATCATGTGGTCCCATCACAACAGGGAGGACATGCCCCAGATAGGGTTGGACTGAGTAAATCTGCTGCTTCCGTCCTATATCAAAATGCTCAGTGTAACCCCAGCATCTTGAGTTCCACATCTGCTAACCCTTGTCAAATGGCCAGTCCGTATAACTAGCTGATAGGTTTCCTAGTCATCATTCTAGTAAATTCTGGAAGATAAGAATCAGCTCCTTTGGGTCCTTCCCTTCCCCAGCCTTATCGGAAGACCCTCAGACACTGTACTCTGTCTCTAGGTGTGGGCTGGTGTCCAACTCCTAAAGTCCTGAGCACCTGGAGTCATGACTCCACCATCCTCCTGGCTTCTTAGTTCATCAGGGTTTGCAGACCTCTGTCAGTGTGCCCTCTCCGTGGGCCACATCCTCTTCTATCATCCCGCTGGCTTGAGTCCACTGCGGGTTTCCTGTCCCTCATCCTCTGAGGTCTCTGCTGGACTGCACCTCAGTCGACACCACCAAGGCTACACTGCTGGTGGTCATGATCCTCCTGACCCTGTCTTGGTCCCTCAGGGAAGGCCCTAAATTGTTCCTATTAATTGTTGATGAAAGAGCGGGAAAAACACCGCACAGGGCTCTCTCCTTGGTGTCTCTCCCAGAGAGGTTGTGTTTGGCGGCGATGTAGTTGAGGATGGGTCTGCTCTGCACCAGCTCCATCCCATCAATTTCCACCATTGGCACCTGCTGGAACATCAAACCGCCATCTCCTGAAAGAAGAAAAGGAAAAGTAAAGCGAAATGTTTTATGGATCACACTGTTGGCATGAAAAACTGTTGAAACGACTGAAGAAATAAAAGGAAACAAAAAATTATTCCCTGGGAACATTTCCAAGGAAATAGCATTTTGTTTTCTCTTCCTTGTAATCCTTTTTCTCGTTGATCTACCCTTTACTTTTTAACCTATTATTTCATTTCTCTTTCTATCTCCCATCCAGATATATGGTAGGTCCCTGTGTTTTTTCATTGATTTCTCTTAGAGGATATTTGAGGAAGAAGTTGGGAGAGGCTGCTACAGGGCACCAGCCATTTGCATTTTCAGTTGGGAAGTTCCAAAAATAAGGCTATCGAGTTCCTGACATTAAGGCCAGTGGTTAGGGAGATTTCTATGGAGGCTGTTTCGTATGCTCTTCAAATCCCACCATTGGATAGTGTGTGTGGGGGGCCTGTCTTCCCAGCCACTGCTGCTGGCCCTTGTTCTTTCTCTCCCTCCCCACAGGCTCATCTGGCCTTCCAACTAACTCAACGCCATCTTGTCATCTGAGCCTATAACACTGCTAGGACATCACCTTGTCAGCCCGTCAGAGAAAAGAATTCAAAGCAACGCTAGTCCTGTTTGTCCTCCTTTCTCTCGCCTGTGTTCGGTGTCCTTGCTCTGAGGGCTGTGGGATCCTGAGATGATACGGCTCAGTCGTGGAGCAGAAAAGCAGGAGAAAGCAAAGAGAGGGATCCACAGGGCATGGGGGAAGGTCCTGTGTCAAATGATCAGAGAGTTCTAGACCTTCCTGGTCCTGAGGGAGTTGCAAGAGCTGCTCCAGGAGCCCCACCCCCGACATTTGAGAAGCTGCTTCTGCAGAGTTCAGGGGCCAAGGGTGCCGTGGTCTATTAGAAGAAAACTGACAAGTCCTCCTTTATCAGAAAACAATTGGTTAATATGTTCCTTTTCAAGGTTGGCAAGGAAACCATTAAGCAAAAGATTTCAGCACATTTGGACTCCCTCTGCCAGTCAGTGGGGTATGACCTTTTCAAGAAACTTACTGTGAGGTTTTCATGAATTGGATGCAAGGATAGAGGCAGATGAGAAACCTCTACCATGAGCAGAGCTGGGGCTGACGTCAGTAAGGGGTAAGTGGATCTCCAGAATTGCTTCATATTGGGTCACAGATAAAATACAGGACACTCAATTAAATGTGAATTTCACGCTAATAATAAACAATCTTTAGTATAAGTATGCCCTAAACTTTGTATGGAACATACTTATACTAAAAAATTATTTATTGTTTATCTGAGATTCATATTTCTCTGGGAATCCTCAATTTATCTGCTAAATCTGGCAATACTGTGTGTATACTTTTGTCTCTGCCACACTCAGATCAGCCTTCCTAGCCTCTGGGCCTTTGCACATGTTGTTTGCTCTAATTACAATCCTCTACAGAGCTGTGATTGTCTTTCCTCTATTTTGTCTTCTCTTCCCTTATTTTGACACTACACATTTTATATCAGTTTTCTCATAGACAGTGAGCTCCTGGGAGTAGTGTCTTCATCTTTTTATCAGTCAAGACCCCAAAGTCTGGCACAGCCTCTGTACCTATTAGGAGCACAATAAATAATATAGTTTTTAAAAATTATCAAATGGAAAATTTGTAGTACACGCAAAACTAGAGAGTAGTGCTACAAACCCCAATATATCCATCCCCTGTGTCGACGAAAATAATCCATAACCACTCTATAAATGAAAATTTGGGTGAATTTATTCTGAGCTAAAATGTGAGGACCATGGCCCAGGGCCTTTCTTCCCGAAGGAAGAAAGGGCATCAAAGAAGTGAGATGTACAGAGTGGTTATATACCCCCAGAGAGGATGTTTCAGATATGATTGAAATGTCCCTCCCACAATAGTCACAAGTTTGCCCTGTTGGCGCAGCGCTTGATGGACACAGCAGGTAGTAGGTCTGCTATCTCAGTGGGCGCAGCAGGAGCCAAGTCTGTTGTCTTGAGCTGAGTGGTCACAGGTGAGCGCAGCCATCAGTTCCTAGCCTGAGGAAAGATGCTTAATCCTTAAGGAAATGCCAACATTGGGAGGGGGAGGGAAGTTGCACCTTTATCTCAAGGGCCTTTGTTCTTGCCATAGAGAATATCTAAAGCAGATATACAATGCATGCTCAAGAGCCATGGTCAGACCCTTTTGGAAAGACAAGTTCAGGCCAAATTAGATTTACTCAAAATGGCTTCCTCATATACTCCAGTATCTCCTATTACTTGCCATTTTTATTTGTCACCTGCTTCAGCAATGGCCAACAATCTTTTTCATCCTTACCCTGTAGTGAGTGGTAAGGTGGCCTCCTAAAAAGATAGGTCCACGTCCACATACCTGGACCCTGTGAATGTGACCTTATTTGGAAAAAGGGTCTTTGCAGATGTAATTGAGTTAAGAAAGTTGAGATGAGATCATTCTGGAATCTCCTGGTGTGCCCCAATTCCCATAACCCATATCCTTATAAGAGAAGAGAAGACCCAGACAAGAGGGTGAGGTGAGGCGAAGATGGAGTCAAAGGCTGAAGTAATGTGTCCATGAGTCGAGGAAGCAAAGAACGCAGAAAGTCCCCAGAGCTGAGAGAGGCAGGAAGGTGCCTCCCCCGGAGCCTTTGGAGGAAGTGCAGCCCACTGACACCTTGACCTTGGGAAACTTAGTATGTTGTCTCTAAAAGGGAAGGACTCCTTCTAAACATAATCTGACTATGCTCCTATCACACTCAAGGTTCATAATTCCTTCATTTCATTAAGTGTTCAGCATTCTAATTCCCCCACATGTCATGAAGGTTTCCGTACAGTGGGTTTGATAGGATCAGGCCCAAGGGAGGCCTACACACTGCATTCGGTGAGAGGAATAAACATATTTTGAAGATGTGGGGGAATGGGCCCAGATGTTAGGCAGGGGGAAGTGTGGGAGAATTGTGAGGAACTCCCAAAGCCCAGACTCACACCCTTAGGTCACAGAGGTGGGCAGGAAGCTCTCACCATTGGTGAGGGAGCCCTGGGGACCCCACAGGGCCCTGCCCAACACCGGGAGCTCACAGGACGGTGGGGGAGGCAGTGGCCTTCAGGTCTCTGAGAGGTTCACAAGGCTCAATGAGAGCAGAGAGGAGAGCCCAGCTCCCCCTGGGAAGCTCAAGGGAAGGAGCTGAGGAGCATTGGGGAAGACATGGAAGAGTGTGGTGGCAGTCAGCAGTCTTGGAGAGCGTCTCCTACACAGCAGGACGGTGGCTGTGAGGCATTGTGGGTGGAGGCTGGGCCACACACACCTCAGCTGGGGATGCCCTGAAGCTGATTAAATTCTGTTATTATACCATTCTGACCCCTTGATTCTACCTCAAGACCTAGCCATATTTTTTCCGAGGTTGCCCTAAATACCGGTTTTGCCAGTACTGTTGTGAGACAACGAGGAAGGAAGAAATCAAGCCTCGAAACTTGGCAGCCATCTTAACCTCAATACATGGAATCTTCCTCTCCATTGTGGATGAGTCACTGGAGTGCACAGAGGTTGGAATTAGTCTAGGGTCACACAGCGCTCCATGGTAAAGTCAGCTGACATCCCAGGTCCACTGATTCGCAGGCCAGAGCCTTTCCTCTTTATTCAGTGATTCAGGAACTACAATTCGTGCCCTAATATATGAAGTTTAGCCCTAGCTGCAGAAATATCATCCTGAACAAGATGAACAAAGGCTTTTGACCTCTAGGAATTTACATTATAGTTGGAGGACAAAGACCACAAAGAAGAAAATAAACAAATCTTACAGTGATAACCTGTGACAGGGATGTGAAGAAACGTAAACAGGGACTCTAACAGAGTAGATGGGGAGGGGAGGGGATGGCTCCACTTTATATTTTTATTTTTCCTGGTTTATTGAGGTATAATTGACAAATAAAATTGTAAGCTATTTAAAGTGTACAATACAATGTTTGATATACATTTACAGTGTGAAAGGATGGCTCCCAATGAGTTAATTAACACATCCATCACCCACATATTTATTTACTTATTTATTTTGGTGAGAACATTTCAGTTCTACCCTCTTGGCTCGTTTCAATTGCACAACAGTGTCGTCAACTAGAATCACTGTGTTATACATTAGATCCTCAGACCTTGTTTATCTTACAGCTGAAATTCTGGACCCTTTATCCAACAAGAGCTCCCCTTTAGATGGCGAGAGAGGGCCACTCTGGGAACGTGACATATAAGATGAGATGTAAAAACTGAGAAGAGGGGCCAGCCCGGGAGTGCAGCGGTTAAGTTCTCACATTCCGCTTCGGCAGCCCATGGTTTACAGGTTAGGATCCTGGGTGTTGACCTACATACTTGCCATTTGTCAAGCCGTGCTGTGGATGGAGTCCAACATATAAAGTAGAGGAAGATGGGCACGGATGTTAGCTCAGAGCTGATCTTCCTAAAAAAGAAAAACAAAAGTGAGAAGAAACCAGGCGGGCAAGGAGATGGGCAAGAGGGCTCCAGATGAAAGACCAACATTTTCAAAGCCTTGAAGTGGGAAAGTACCTTGCTTATGGGTTCAGTGACTTGGTAAGGTTGAGCAAAGAATGTCGCTCCCTCTGGGAGGTACAAGGAACCTCAATATTTTGGGAACCTTGTAAAGAGAAAAATTCACCCAAATCTGTAGGCACTGCAGGCGAAATCTGATGACAGGTCCTTTGCTTGGCTTTCCTGGCCTTGAGAGGCCTTTAAAGTTCAACCTGAGATTCCTTATAAGGTTCCAGCAAAGCAGATTTGAAAGAGCCTATGTAATTACTATTCTCGCTGTACTTATGTAAATAATTATGCCAAATTTATTAAAACTAAACTTATTTTGCAAACCATTTAGTCTTAATTTGGCTATGTCTAGTAAAATTGAGGGTGATCTTAGAAAGAGAACAATTATGTCTCAATAGAAACTATAATACACATTTTCAGATGTTAAATTTTGGTTTTGTCAATTGTCTTTAAGATTTTTGTTACATCTGTTAACTGGACTAGACCCTGAATTCTTCTAGTCTCCTGAAATATCTAGCTACAAGCCTCCAAACTAACATTTTCAGGTTTTTTTCCATCATTTCCTTCAGAATCATTTAAAACTAAATCTGCCCATTTTCCTGAAGCCTTACAAACTGAAGCTGGAGGATTGAATATAAACTTAAGAGAGATTCATATCTACTGCTATGTAAGCCTCTCAAAAAGCTACCCAAGTGCCTGATAACACCATGAGAGATATTTTAAAATGCAAAAGATGCTTCACCCTTGACTTCTAGAACGCTTGATTGACTGCCTCCTGGGCTCAGAAACTGGTTTATAATGTGCCCCAACTGTTAACCTTGTTTTTCTCACTTTGTTTCTCTAGAAAAACTTCTTATTAAAAACCTGGCTACTTACTTACATGATACAGTCCTACCTTTGGAAGCCTACCTGCATCAAAGCCTTATTAAAAGACTGGTTCAATGAGATGAAACAACCTATGCCCCAAATCAACAGGAAGTAGCTAGATTGATCGCCACCCCAAATCCCTCAACATTGAGGAGTGAACATAGGGGAATTGATATCGGCCATGATATGAGTTTCCCTACATTAAACCCAGCATATATGGGGTTCAAACCAAAGCATTCACTGCCTGCTTCCTCCCTGGCTTCCTGGCTCCAGAATCCACTGTCCTCCACAGAGACAGACTCAGCCAAGGACAAATGCCTGGATTCGTTATTTCCCCCCAACAAGGAGATACAGGATGGTGGGAAAGCTGCTGACCAGCAAGGTCATGGGCCCCCTCCCAACTGCAAGTAGTCTCAAGGCCAAATACAGGCTGGTGGGAAAGCTGTGACCAGCAAGGCCATGTGCTCACCCTCCTCTACCTAAAACCCTAAATAAAAACCCTTCCTTTTATCTTCTCAAGGAATTTGGAATTTCAGCATTACCTGCCCTTTCTCCTTGCTCAGCACTGTGCAATAATAAAATCCCTACTTTCTTCCACTATACCCAGTGTCCGAGATTGGCTTGCTGCACAATGCATGAGCAAACTCACCTCAGGTTCTATATCAATATTGTGTTTTGTAAATTAATATTGTTATGCTGAGCTTCTTGAAATGAAGCTTCCAGTGCAAGACTGTACTTGTGCATTCACAAATATGCTCCCTGCACACACACATATGTGAAGAGACAGGGACTAAATGCCCAAGGGCTGAATTGCACTTAATTGAGAAGTTCCATGTTTTAAGACTGACAGTTTTAAAACATTGCAGTAAGATATATATACAACATTGGGATTTGTTAAAGAAAGAATTGATTTTGCTTAAATTCTTTTTCTAATATAGTTTAAATACATTTGTTTGCTTATCTAGCTCTCATCTGATTATCTTACAAAGCATCATTTTCCACTGCGAGTAACAATTTAGTTCCCAGTTACCAAGCAACCCTCCTCCAAGGAGACTGAGGCACAGACTTTCCAAATGAGACAGATGCGTGCCAGGACAGCACCTTTATGGGAGCAAAGCAAATCTCATTTTATGTCACAAGCAGGATAAAGATTTTCCATAAAACAGAAAATATGTATCAATAGCCAAGGACACAGGAAAATATACTGTGTGCTAGGTTACTGGATGGATTTTCATAGAGGGAAAATCCTTATTCTTTCTCTTAAATTAGCCACGAATCCACAATACTAAAACCCCCATTCAGGTGACAAAGCAGAACAGAGGCATGATGCTAAGATGATTGGAGACAAAATTCCAGAAGGCTGGGCTGAGGATTAAAAAAAAAAAAAGAAAGGCACGCAATTACTGGTCTATTTAATTCCTTTTATTCTTACACATTTTGGACAATGGATTCTTTCCTTTGTTTTTTTTTACTTGACTGGTGAGGCATGCTCCAAATCTGTGAAATTCCCTGCTGAGCAGGTTTGTCTGTCTGCTGAAGTTGCTCAGACCAGAATGAAATAAATGCACAATAATTGTTTCCAATCCCTCCTTTTCTGTGAATAGGTGGGGAAAGCAGTCATCAACGTTCTTAGAGTCCACTGAACCATCTTTTTATGATTTCCTTGACTTAAGTAAAAGACAGATTTCAAAGTAGTTATGGAAGGAAAGAGTGAGCTGTAAAAAGGTGGTGGAAGATGATATTTGGTTACTTTTTTACTCAGAGTTCTGTTTGGTGTCATTTGTCTGAGGAAGTCAGTACTCTCTTCAGCAGACAAGTTCAGTTGTAAAAATCCAGCAATTATTCTTGAATGTGTTTACTATGCGCTTAATATTTGAGTTACAGACATTAAAAAGTTTCTAATTTTTTCTAAGTTCATAATACAGTTTTATCTTTAATGAAAGCCAACATTACAACTTGAATGGTTTAAAATGAATTCACCATATTGATTCAGTTATATTTGAATACTGGCCTGGGGATTTACCATTATACAAGACATATATGGACAATCTCAAACTACACCTAACTGAATTAGAGAAAGAAGAACAAACAAACCCAAAAGTCAGCAGAAGGAGAGAAATAATAAAAATCAGAGCAGAAATAAATGCTATTGAAACATAAAAGGCAGTAGAAAGGATCACTGAAACAAAAGAGCTGGTTCTTTGAGAAGACAAATAAAATTGACAAACCCCTAGCCAGACTTACAAAGAAAAAAAGAGAGAAAGCTCACATAAACAAAATCAGAAATGAAAGAGGAGTAATAACAACTGACTCCGCAGAAATACAACGGATTACAAGAGAATACTACGGAAAACTATATGCCAGCAAAATGGATAACCTAGAGGAAATGGATAAATTCTTGGACTCCTACAATCTCCCAAAGCTCACTCAAGAAGAAGCAGACAATTTGAACAGACCAATCACAAGGAAAGAGATTGAAACAGCAATCAAAAGCATCCCAAAGAAGAGAACCCCAGGACCAGATGGCTCTCCTGGGGAATTCTACCAAACTTTCAGAGAGGATTTAATACCTATCCTTTTCAAGCTATTCCAAAAAATTAGGGAGGATGGAACACTTCCTAACACATTCTATGAGGCCAATATCACGCTGATCCCAAAACCTGACAAGGACAGCATGAAAAAGGAAAACTACAGGCCAATATCTCTGATGAACATAGGTGCAAAAATTCTCAACAAAATTTTGGAAACCCAAATACAGCAATTCATCAAAAGGATCATACATCATGATCAAGTGGGATTCATACCAGGGACACAGGGATGGTTCAACATCCGCAAATCAATCAACGTGATACACCACATCAATAAACTGAGGAATAAAAACCACATGATCATCTCAATAGATACAGAGAAAGCATTTGACAAAATCCAACAGCCATTTATGATAAAAACTCTGAACAAAGTGGGGATAGAAGGGAACTACCTCAACATAATAAAGGCCATATATGACAAACCCACAGCCAACATCATATTCAATGGGCAAAAACTGAGTGCCATCCCCCTGAAAACAAGAATGAGACAAGGATGCCCTCTATCATCACTCTTATTTAATACAGTACTGGAGGTACTCTCCAGAGCAATCAGACAAGTAAAAGGAATAAAAGGAATCCAAATAGGGAGGGAAGAAGTGAAACTCTCATTGTTTGCAGATGACATGATCCTATATATAGAAAACCCCAAAGAATCCATTGGAAAACTTTTAGAAGTAATCAACAACTACAGCAAAGTTGCAGGGTATAAAATCAATTTACATAAATCAGTAGCATTTCTATACTCTAATAACAAACTAACAGAAAAAGAACTCAAGGACACAATACCATTCACAATCGCAACAAAAAGAATAAACTATCCAGGAATACACTTAACCAAGGAGGTAAAGACTTATACCATGAAAACTATAAGACATTATTGAAAGAAATAGATGATGACATCAAGAGATGGAAAGAGATTCCATGCACATGCATTGGAAGAATAAACCTAGTTAAAATGTCCATACTACCCAGAGCAATCTACAGATTCAATGCAATTCCAATCACAATCTCAATGACATTCTTTGCAGAAATAGAAAAAAGAATCCTAAAATTCATATGGGGCAACCAATGACCCCGAATTTCTAAAGGAATCTTGAGAAAAAAGAACAAAGGTGGAGGCATCACAATCGCTGACTTCAAAATGTACTACAAGGTCATAGTAATCAAAACAGCATGGTACTGGTAGCAAAAGAGGCACACAGACCAATGGAACAGAAGTGAAAGCCCAGAAATAAAACCAGACATCTGCATATAGCTAATCTTCAACAAAGGTGCCGAGAACATACAATGGAGAAAAGATACTGTCTTTAACAAATGGTGTTGGAAAATCAGGATAACCACTTGCAAAAGAATGAAAGTAGACAATTATCTCATGCAATACACAAAAATAACCTCAAAATGGATCAAAGACTTGAAGATAAGTCCTGAAACCATAAAACTTCCAGAAGAAAATACAGGTAGTACACCCTGTGACATTGAACTTAGAAGGATATTTTTGAATACCGTGTCCTCTGAGACAAGGGAAACAAAAGAAAAAATAAACAAGTGGGACTTCATCAGACTAAAGATCTTCTGCAAAGCAAAAGAGATTAAGATCAAAACAAGAAGACAAGCCACCAACTGGGAGAAAATATTTACAAATTGTACATCCCACAGAGGTTAATCTCCATAATATATAAAGAACTCACGCAACTGAACAACACAAAAACAAACAGCCCGATCAAAAAGTGGGAGGAGGATGTGAACAGACATTTTCCCAAAGAATATAAACAGATGGCCAACAAGCACATGAAAAGATGTTCAACATCACTAAGCATCAGGGAAATGCAAATCAAAACTACACTAAGATACCACCTTATACCCGTTAAAATGGCTATAATCACTAAGACTAAAATTAACAAATTGGAGAGGATGTGGAGAAAAGGAAACCCTCATACACTGCTGGTGGCAATGCAAACTGGTGCAACCACTATGGAAAACAGTATGGAGAGTCCTCAAAAAACTAAATATAGACCTACCATATGACCCAGCTATCCCACTACTGGGTATCTACCAAACAATTTGAAATCAACAATCCAAAGTAACATATGCACCCCTATGTTCATTGCAGCACTACTCACAATAGCCAAGACATGGAAGCAATCGAAGTCCCCATCGACCCGTGATTGGATAAAAAAGATGTGGTATATATACAGAATGGAATACTAGTCAGCCAGAAAAAAAGACGAAATCATCCCATTTGCAGCAACATGGATGCACCTGGAGGGTATTATGTTAAGCAAAATAAGCCAGACTGAGAAAGAGAAATACCACATGATTTCACTCATGTGGAAGATAAACAAACATATGGACAAAGAAAACAGTTTAGTGGCTACGAAGGAAAGAGGGGTGGAGAGTAGGCATAAGGTATGAAAGGGAGCACTTATGAGGGGACAGATAAGAAATAATGTACAACTGAAACTTCACAATGATGTAAACTATTATGAACTCAATAAAAAAGTGAATTAACCATACTGATGCAGTTGTATTTGAATACTGGACTGGGGATTTACCATTATACATGACATAGATGGATATTTTATTTTAAATACAGAAATATGAAGACACAATATCCTGAGTACATTTCTGAATAAATTAGCAACCTGTTTTCCATGTTTGAAATTTTGATTTTCAGTTTATTTGAATTCCTTACAGGTCTTTTTGATTAATCATTTAATTGAAGTCAAGTTTAAAATAAATTAGGATACCTTAATTTTGATTAGTGCTTTCTATATCCATATGTTCTTCAACTTACAGTGGAACGATGAGACACCTTTTCAGAGGTGACCCACCTACAATCTAGCTTCACTCTATTTTAGAGGATAAGCTCCCAATAGATTACAAGGTCGAGACTGTTTGACTTGAAATATTAACCCACGCACCTAATTTAGACACTCACATTCAGGATGCAGTTTTGATTTTAGGAAATATTAAAACATTGCCTGCCTTGTGATTCAGAATAAATCCTATCCAGGCCATCTTTCTGGGATTCTAAAACTTTGACATCTGTCTCTCAGAGCCTTAGAAGTTATTGTGAAGAACAGACTTCTGGAGACAAAGTAAGATGTGTTTCCGCCACTCCCTGTAATGTAACTGCATCTGTTGTACAGTATATTTTTTTTTCACAATTAATATTTTCTGATTGTTGAGATTGATTCTAAGCAATGTCCACTCTGAAAAGGGAACTGTATTTTACCTGTGGCAATTGAGATGAATTTGTACACAGATTCAAACGTGCAAGACTTTCTTTGTATTTCTATAATTGAGCTTAATTTCTATTTTGAGCCCCAATCCACCGGGGGCACAAACTAAATCTCAGACAGTTCTGCTCTCCTCCCCAAAACACACCCCCTATTACTCTTGGGTTGTGTCTAAATTTCATAGTCTTCAGTGCCCCCAGGCACCAGGGGGAGGCCATCTTGTTCCTGCCAGACATTTGTCCACACAGCAGACTGCCAAGACACCCTCAATCCCATCCAGTCTCCGGGTGGTCACATTGCAGATCACTGCTGCACCCTTCGTTAACGCCACAAGGTCTTCTGCATTTGGAACTGTGCATTGGAAACGGCTGGCTCTTCTCTTGCCTTCCTGGGACACAGACAACTCTGAGGCTCCCTCAAGCCCCCCTGTCTAGACACAACTCAGACCTTTCTAGGTAGTACTTTTGAGTCATTCTGGGTTTGCCAGAAGCAAGACAATGGTTTTTAGGTTCTCAGATACCCCAAACCATATTGGGATTCTGGCATTTCTTACCCTATCTTCTCCAGCATTTGAGTCGACGTGACGAAAGAGAGGGGCTACCTCTGGTGGATGCTTCAGTGTCTAACTTCTCTTCCACCCCCTCCAACTCTCTTCCTCCACCTCAGTTCAGCAGGGTAACTGGGCTCTTCCCCAATTCTTCTAAAGCACTTGTTTGTGGCACACATTTCGTTAAAGATGGTGGCAACTTCTTGGGTCTTTCTCCAGAGGAGATGAGGCATGATACCCCTCCCCTTGGATATGGGGCAGCCTCAGTGACTCACTCGAAACCTATAGAATATGGTGACAATAATACTGTGTGACTTTAAAGATGAATCAGAAGGAGTCTTGAAGCTTCTGCTTTGTTCGCGGAACACTCACTCTCCAGATGCTTCCTCTCAGAATCTAACCACCACGCTGTGAGAAACACAAACAACATGGAGAGGCTGGCATGGTTAGCTTAGTCCAGATCCCATTGAGCTCTTAGCCAACAGGTGCATCAACTGCCAGCTGCACGGGGGAGCCATCCTGGACACTCATCCCAGTCAAGCTTCTGGATGAGCCAACATCTGACTGAGACTGGGTGAAAGATCCATAAAAAGAACGGTTCAGTTGAGCCCTTCCCAATTCCCAAACAACAAAATTGTGAACAAAATGAAATGATTGTTTTAAGCTGCTAACTTTTGGGGTAATTTGTAATGCAGCAACAGATAATCAGAATATGGAATATACTTTGTTCTCTTTTAAACTAGAAATTCAGGCTTTGCAATGCCAAAGTCTCGCCACCTTTGTTTCTCTGCCTTTCACAAAATCAGAATTCACTGAGAGAGATGATAAATACAAGGAAATATGGAGAATAGGATGGAGGTAGCGTGTATCGAATTTTATGTATCTCAAACAAGATCGCACCCCAAACATATGACAAGTTATAAAGGAGTGAGGTGTTTTTGTGTCTCTTACAAAGAGGCATGAATACCAATTCTTGAAAGAGGGAAACAGTAATTGAAGGAATGATTTGAAAAACACTATAATTTTCATATGTTAGGTGGCCTCAGGGCTTGGAGATGCTGGGGCTATAACAGGTGGGGAGGTGGCAGAGGAATCCGCCTGATGGTGTGCACACCCACTTTTGTAGAAAACTATTTAGGGAGCAGGTACTTAGACATGGAGGGCGACCATGCAGAAGGTAGCACAGCGATTCGATTGATGAGTGACTGGGATCTGCTCGTTTCTCATGTGTAGGCGCTGACAGATACCATGACGATCAACACACTTTCCAGATCAGGGGAAGAGTTGATTCACCGGGTTTCCCCAATGCAACCCAACAAGATACTGAAAGAACATTCCTCGGTACTGTCTTTCAATCTGCACTTCCCTCCATCTCCACTGGCTTTGTTCTGATCTGTTTACAAATTAGACTCCTCTGTTCCTCACTCTCTGTGACAAAATATGTCTGTCCACACTCCCTGAGGGTGTATTTTCACTCTAGTCACACAGAGCTGCCTCAGTCTCAATAGCAGATTCCAAGGATGGAGACTGACGGGGTTTCATCTGAGTCAGGTGACTCTGTGGGCTTCACCAGTTCACTCATGGCTGGGGGTGGGGTTCTGAGGCACAACCCTGGTTGGCAGGAGGTGGGGGAGGTGGGGCAGTTCTTGGAGAAGGGGCCTCTCTGTGAGCACAGCAGGGGCCCCAAGGAGTCTACTTGTCAAAGTGTCATCTATACAAGAAATGCTCAATAAATCATAGCTGTTAGGAGAAAAGAACTGGGTAACATTTATTATCATTCTAGGCTTAGATTAATTACCAGAAAAGGCTCTCGACCTCAAAGACATTCACTGGGCAAAAATGTAAAACGTCTTCCTCAGTGCCCCACCCTGCCACATGCCCTCACTCTGGCTTGGGGTCTTTACTGAGAACATCATCAAGGCTGATCTATCCTCTATAATGCTCACAAAACACAATCAGCTGGGCTAGCAGAATCATAAGGAGAGGTAATCACTTTGGCACATCAATATCCCTGTGGAGGGAAGCATTTGTCCTAAATCATAACAATAACTGCCTGTTACTGGATGCTCGCTCTCTGCCTGTCACTTGCTAAGCCCTTTGAGAACATCACTGTTCACATTAATGCTATGGGGTAAGATAACTCCTGTTTCTCATATGGAGAAAGTGAAGTTCAAAGGGTAAGTAACTTCTTCGCAAATAAAGGCCAAGGCTGGGATTCAAACCCTGTGTGTCTGTTGACCTTCATAACACACTTGCCTGGAAGCAAGTGTCCCTGCCTGACCACAGCCCTCCCGCAGCCACAAGGCTTCATGCCTCATAGCCCTCTTCCTCAGCTGACCCTGGGTGCCAGCTCCATCCACCCCATCTGTCTTTCTCTCAGTCTCTGTGCAGGGCCCCCATGCCCACACCTCCCTGAGAAGTAAACGACTTGCAACGATGTCCCTTCCCTCTCTGTCCTCGTGGCTCCCACAGGAATTTCAAGTTCCACCATAATCCCAAACTTCCCCTTCTCACAGGTGATGGGTCCCTAAGCAGCAGGCTCCAACCGCAGCTGAGCTGATCAGCTCCTTGTCCTGTGTTTCTGGATTTTGGGTCAAGAGATTTAAGCAGTTCTCTCTGAGTTGCTGTAGCTCTAATATGGAAAACTCAGGAGCTGCCAAGGGTCACGTTTGCCACTGTGTGAAAGGGAATGAACTGAGAGGAGCAGAGAAGAGACAGGGAGAGGTGGAGTTCCGTGGGGTTCCAGCCCCTGGTCCCTGTTTTTATGATACACTTATGTGACCTCAGACTGTTACTGAGCAGGCCACTAGACTATCACCTTCATGAGAGCAGGGATCAGTCCGGTGTTGCTCACGATGGTGCCTCTAGTGTGTAGCATGGTGCCTGGTATGTAGTAGCAGACAACACATAGCTGTTGGAAGAGTGAATGACACATTCCTATGGCACCTTCTATTAATGTCTCCTTTTTTCCTATGAAGAGCCTTGACTCAGGATGTTTAGCGAACTCTATTATCCAAATGGTCCTGGTTATTAACTAGATTGTTGACCTATTCATCCAAGTATCCACGCAACCACTGACCCACCATCCCACCACAGAGATCCTCCTGAGAGCCAGGCACTTCTAGGAATCCCAACAGACCGTGGTCATTGAGGACTTCCACTCTAGGTCGGGGGACAGGCCT
>NC_060281.1:13737539-13750135 GCF_021613505.1 Equus quagga
AACCCTCATCTCACAGATTTCCCATGGATTTGCCCCTCCCACTGAGAGGCTTCTCAAAAGCTCACACTCTGGTCCTGCATAGCTGTGCACAACTCCACGCACTCCTTCTGAACAGGGAAGAGCAGGTCCCAGTTCTGTGCTCCATCAGATGGCTTGGCTGCTCCGCCTGGCCCCGCCCAACAGAGATGGGCCCCGACCTCAGATGGTGTCTAGACCCTCCGTCAGAGCCATCTTCAGCCATGTCTTCCTTGCTACTCTGGGCCTGGCAGCCTCTCCCTTGCCTGTTCCTTGGATCCCAGGAGAGCCCAGACAACTCTCATGTCTTTCCTGCGAACTTCCTCCCAATCTCCTACCTGCCCCACCACTGCCTCTCCAGCTATCTCACTGCTACAAAGAGGCTTCCTGTTCTTTTTAGTTTCCTCCCTCTTCCAGGGTCTGTTTCCCTTCCCTCCACCCACAGGTATGGACCACTTACCATCACTCATCACACACTGAGGGCTAAACACATTACCTGTTCTCTCTTGTTTTGAACTCTCCAACACCCATGAGCTTTGGTGTTACCATCCACATTTTAGAGATGAAGAAACTGGTGCTCAGAGAGGTGATTTGTGCAAGGTCCAACCTAGACGAAAATGCTTAATTTCTTCATTGCACTGCATCTGTAAGGTCCACAGAAGCATGAAGGTTTATAGTCTCAGTTCAGGCAGCCTCACTACCCAGACAGTGTCCACAGGGCTTGGGACCACTCACTGGGAATTCAGGAGGCTCATCGGGGCTGAGCATTCATCCCACATGTTCATCCCTGAAGCTAGAATGCAACGGATTCCAAATCTCATGATTCAGAAGACTCCCCAGGGCCTTTAAAGCTTTAATCCATTAGGAATAACATCAGTTTTGGCTGAGTTGTTAAAAATGATTTATGATGGAAAATTTCATACATTTATGAAAATAGAAGAAGAGTGTAATGACCCCCATATACCTGTTACCCAGCTGCAGCCATTAGCAACCAAAGATCACTCACTTGGGGCTGTACCCCCACCCTCTGCCCCTCAGTGCTGGGTTCATCTGAAGCAAATCCCAACACCATATCTTTTCATCCATGAACACTTTGACATGAGTCTCTAAAAGTTATCATCATACCAAAAAGTTAACAGGCATTCCCTTCTATCAAGTGTTCAGTCATGGTTCACATTCTCCCAATTGTATCACTAGTTTTACAGTAACTGCTATGTTAGAATCAGAATTCAAAAAAGGTCTACACATCTCATTTGTTTAAAGGATCTCTCAATCTCTCTTACCTGTAGGTTCCTCCTGCCTCTTCGATTTTCCTGCAATTTTTAAACCTTCTGGTTATGGAAACATGAGAGTAGAGAGTTCTCCAAAAGGTCTTAGTCACTTGAGCTGAAAACAGTTCTTCCTGGGGACCTTAAAATACAGATTCTGATCTGGGAGGGCTGGGGTGAAGCCCAAGATGCCACATTTCTGACAACTTTCCAGGGCATCTGTACATTGCTGGTCTGGGAATAACAAGTCTGTCAAATTCCACACTCCAGATTTTGCTAATTGCATCTCGGAAGTGATCCTGCTCCCTGTATTTCCCATAAGTTGGTACCTAGAGGCTTGATTGGATTCCAGGGCAAATATTTTGGCACGAATTCTTCATAGGCATACTTTCTATTGCATTACTACAGGAGGACCCTCACGTCGGGCTACCCCCCTGTGAATGATGTTAGATATTTAGGGTGTCAGCCTGACCTTCCATTATAGATCCCTGTTAGTAGCATTAGCAGCTATTGATCTCCTCATCGTCCAGATCAGTGGTTCTCAAAGCTGGCTGCACATTAGAATCACCTGGAGAGATTTTAAAACACATTGATGCCAGAGTCCTATTCCAAATCAATTACATCAGAATCTCTGCGTGAGCCCCAAGTAGTGTGTGTGTGCGTTTGCATGAGTGTGCACACATGCAATTGTGCCCTGCAAATGTTGTAATCCCCTCACCAGATTCCAATAGGCACCATGTAGGGTTGGAAAACCATTGGCCTAATTTGTTTTTGTTCTGGAGTCCACAATAGTGATATTCTCAGTCTATCCTTTTTTCTTCATTGATTTTGCTGAGCTCTCAGCGTGGAGAAGTTCCAGGTGATATGATGCAACATAATGATGAGATGCCCGCTCAGAAAGGGAGCCAGGTGATATGCTGCAAAATAGATGAGCTTCCACTCATACCCTGAAGATGCTCTCTCCTTCTGCTCCTAAAGCCACCCCACCCCTCCCCACAGCCCCCCTCGCTTCCAGGGGCCCTGTCTGCAGAGCCCTCAAGCAGCCTCTGATTGTCCAAGCCTGTCACCCACCAAGTCTACACCTCATACCTCAGAAGCTCCATTGGTGGGGTGGAGATGGGTTTTTGTTTCTATACTATTTTAAATTCTTCAACATGATTATAGGGTATGTTTCTAAAAGTAATATTTTCATTTTCAGAGGAGAAAGAAACTGAGAAACGACCCACTCTGCCTAACTCTGCACTTTTGCCTTAAATCCCAATGAGTCATCGAAAATCCTCTTGAATTATGTCTCTGGGTGGCACAGGATGTTGGATTAAACCATGAAGATTAATTTGAAAAGTGAAAAGTTTCAGCCTCCCCTAATCCCACCGCTTCTTCCAGTCTAGGCTTGTCCTGGCAGGAGGAGGGCGCAGGATCTGCACAGATCAGAAGGAAAAAGATTCGAATGATGAAAACTTGCCACCTGCCATGGGAGGAAAAGCTGGTCAGAGTTTTACTCTCAAATTCCTTTCACCTGTCTGGCTTCCTCACTCTCACCCCCTTTCTATCTATTTTTTAAATGTATCAGTTATTTATTTAAATTTGTAGAACACCAATTTGTGAGGATAAACTCCATTTGTGAGAAAGAACACAGAAGGCACGCAGCCTTGGAACCGAGAAATCACTTTCATTTGGGCAGGAGTTGAGAGTCCACAGCTTTATGATCAACCTTGCGCTGGTCTGTAAGCTTGGACGCTCTCTCTCTCTCTCCCTCCCTCTCTCTCTCTCTCCCTGCCTCTCTCTCTCTCTCCCTGCCTCTCTCTCTCTCTGTGCAGAAGAGTTGTAATCAGTCTCTCTGTTGACTGTCAGGAATCCTAAGCATGGTGGAGAAGCCCAGGCTTCACTCCTTTAATGAAAGAGGCCGAATGGAAATGACCGGGTAGCTCTTGGCCGCAGCAGGAGTAGATGCAAGATGCTGGATTCATTCATGTTATTTCTGTCTCAAAGTCGTCAAGCACTTACTTAGCGAACAGTTGGAGAAAACTCTTTATATGATTCCCAAACAAACAGCAGTTTTGACCACCTGTTCATTAAATGTTGTGCTGTGAGTAAATTAGTCAGTTCTTTTAAAAAAGTGCCCAAATACCGTGGACACTGGTTGTTGATACTGAGCTCATCCAAGTGATGCAAATAATGATTAACGAAGAAAGGAAGAAGGAAGGAAGTGTGGGAGGGACTCATTTCATCACACAGCTTTTTTCATTTCATTCTTCTAAGCCAGTATTGCATTTGCCTAATTACATTTGTCTCAAGAATATTAAGAAACAGGTAATTTCCTTTAAATGTATAGAACAGTCTCATAGGTACTGACGTACGAACATACCATTCACTACCAAAAATACAACTATCCTACACTTTAATAATTTTTTAAAACTCTGTTCTCAACACACTTGACCCTTTAGTTATAGAGTTTATAAAGACCTTTCAAAAATCAATAGTTGTGTCTGTATACACATTAATGGTGAATTTAAAGCGGTTAGCCTGCTCTGTAACCCACACACTCAATCTTTTTTAGTCACTGCTAAACGCTCTCTTAGACCCAAAGATGAAAGAGCAGGGAGATTTCCTCAAACCTGGGCAGCTGCACTGTGTTTTAACATGACAATGGCAAGGAGCCCTGGGGACCTGGGACTCATCAGGATGCCCTGCCTCCCTCCTGGCCTGGACAGAGGCTCCACTTCTCTTCTTTTTGAGAAACCTGGACACCTATGAATGCAGCTCAGAGGTGAGTTATTTTTTAAATATTTTGTGACATGTTCCATTTTACGTAATCTGGTGATGCAGAGGTTTGAAGAAATTGTGGGGGAAGATAACATGTTCTATACTAGAATGTGAAGAAACCTATGAAACTCTTGCCAGAAAAACAGCCATTTAAATTAAAATTAATTAATGAAGCAGAAAATATTTAGGAAAATTCATCACTTTTTTCTAAAATCTCTTTGTTCTGAATAACTTAAAATTTTAAATTAAAATTTTGAAATCTGTGGAAAAAAGTGCAAAGAATCTATTATAAACATGATTCCACTACCTGGAATGAGAAATTATTAATATTTCATCATATTTGCCCTTAGTCTTTAAAAGAACCACAGGTAGGATATTCATATAAAATAAGACATTCACAGATAAAGCTACAATTCAGTGGGACCGTCAGCCCCACCTTCACTTAAGTAAGCTCTGTCCAGTCGGTCCAGCCTTTATATTGTCAGATTCATGTGTGTGCTCACCGACCATCGACTTGTGTGCCATTTGAAATCATTTATATAAATGGTTCCTTTTGTGTGTCATTCTCTATTTCCCTCCCACACTCAATATCATCTTTTTGAGATCCATCCATGTTGAGCTGGAGAGAGAGGAGAAGGCAGATGGTGAGTGAGAGAATTTGGTTCATTCCTTTAGAATTGCTTTTTAAATATCAATTTGTATATATTGTTCCTTTAAATTAGATCAGAATAAAACATAAACACACAGGAGACGATGTGAGCCCAAAGCCTACGCAGGTCATTTAGAGAGAATAGTCTCCTAGCTCATGGGAGGAAGGACTTTGATAGTCAATTTTAGATTGAACTTAAGAGGGCCCAACGCAGAAGTGACCTCTAGTCCAGCGGCAGCCAGGAGACACCGGATCGGCTCTGTCCAGCCTCATGGGTTGAAGTAGTGCAGCTTGGGTCCCTGCCATGATGCAGTCTCCTGGGTTCTCTACACCTGAATGAGTTGATGAATGAATGAACAAATGATGGGTGCACGAATCAAGAAAACCACAGAAGCAAAACTGCGCTTCACGATACATGGCCGACTAGCACCAAAAACGCTGAAAGAAGATGTGCCTCCTTCATGGCAGAGTTGGGAGAGTCCCTGGAATGTTCCTTGGACCAAATTCTCACCCTCAGGAGCCAGGCAAAGGAAATTGCACCAAACCACTCTGCAGTCTCCACTGGATGAAGTCTGGTGTCTTGGCAGCCTAACAGGTGAGAGTCTGTGGTAAGGATGCCACAGTGGTGGGTGTCCAGGGAGGGGCAAGGATTAGAGAACAAATATTTATTGAAAATCTCCTCCTGATCATCCTGACTGCTGACCCCTTTGGCTGCATTATATCTTTAATCTCCTAACAACCCCATGAAATATTTGTCATCATCTCCATTTTTCAGTTAATGAGACCGTGTCTCAGAGGTTAAATGACACATCCACAGTCACACTCCAGGTACTGAGGAGCATGGAAATCTACCCAGGACGAAAGGGAGGGCAGGGCTGCAACCCACACAGACACAGGCCCTGGGAGCCTGTGAGGGCCTTGAACCAGAGGACTTCCCTGACAGCGAGGAGGCAGAGGGAGCAGAGTTAAGGCTACATGTGTTCCAGAGCTGGAGTTAGGGCTCAGACTCGCTTAGCTGTAGCTCCAAAGATCCTAATTCTTTCCACAGGCACAGAATGCTGATTCCTTCCTTTTTATGGAATTCTACATTCTACCTCTACTTATAATCTCGAAAAAGGGATGTTACTGCATTAACTTTACGGTACATGGAGTGGAACTAACATTTGTTCACTGTCTGTTATACAAGGGGCATGTTCACAAATTTATCTTCATTGAATCCTACAAAAATCAGCTGAGGTGGACGCTGCTATTACTTGCATTTTACAGCTGGGGAGAGTGTGTCTAGAGTAACTTGCCCGATGTAGGTGGTGGACCTGAGATTCAAATCCACTTCTACGTGAAACCAAAGTCTACGACTCATTTTCTATATTAGTTTTTTCAAAATATGCATGAAAATCCTTCAGTGGATTGTGAAATCCACCAACTTTTAAAACGAAACTGAAGACAGTAGACACTATCCAAGTGCACTATACGGAGACAAGGTGAGGATCATTTCAGGAGTTTTAGCTTCAGTCATAAGTGTGATGCATGCATGGTTGTGTGCACGCTCATTTGGTCACTGTGATGGTAAGAGAGACACTAGTTGTGTCCAGTCAGCAAACTCTGAAAGCCCTTGTTCCATCCCAGGCTGCGTGGGTACTCCATATAGCAGGGGACCAGAGACTGACACCCAGTGGCTCCAACAGCAGAAATGGCTGGTTCTCTCGTGGGTGTGAGCGGAAGCACACAGCACTCATGACAAGCAGGAGTCCCAAAGCCAGGACTTAGGGAGGAACACTTGCATTTTCTCTCCAAATCCCAGGCTCTGTTTAGAAAACACTAAGATTCTTCTTGCAAAATTGTATTGTTGTGGGGTTTGGGACAAAAAAATACTTCTCTTTACTCAGTGGATGTGCTGTGGATCCAGGCTGGCCCAGGGAGAGAAGCCCAAGGCGCCCTGGCCTACAGGACAATCTACAGCATCCTCTGGGAAGCACAGGACATCCTCACCTGATTCGACCTGACTCGTGTCCAAAGTTATAGGACCACCTGATAACCAGACCCCACCTGCTCTGATCCCATTTTAATGACTTTTTTACATGCTGTTTCCTTTGTCCTATAAAGAAATAACTCACATACCCATGCCTTATAAATTTAGCCCTCCCCTCAACTCATTGCAGCTCTTCACTGCCCATGGGTCCTCTCCACATGCTGTTCTCTGAATAAAGGATCACTACTACCAGAGCTTGAAAGGCCAAGAAATCTTTCTTTTGATTCCTCAACTCACTGAGCCCACATCAGATGTATCACTGAAAAAGTGCATGTGACTTGAATTTTAGATATCAAAATGTTTTCAACATCAACATCATTAATGGCGGACTCAATAGCCTAACCTTTAGGAACTAAAAAATCCTTTGGAAACATACTTGATCAACTCGTCTGTCTTGTAATTGGAGATAGTGGAGTTTCTACTTTCCTATCACGGAAAATGGAGGTGCTGTAAGGAGCAGAATGAGCAGGAGACTAAAGCTGGCACTATGGTGGGAGGTGTGTTTGCTGTGGCCTAGAGTTCACAGAAGCAAGTGACTCACACCTCACACTCAGCTCCCTTCCCCTTTGACTGAGGATCAAGTTACAAAGGGAAAGGAATCTTATCTTACATAATATTTTATCATAATTCTCTTCCTTAAGGCAACTTTCCTCACCTCCCACTAGGAGGTTTCCAAAGGCCTGGTCAAGACTGGGGCAAAGGTCAGCATATCCTAAAGCCTAGCTGGTCAACAGAAAATGAGGACTGGAGAGATTCCATGATGTGCCCAATTAACACACGTGTGTTCCTGATTGACACTCAGTGTCCAGCAAGTGTGTCTACCCTCAACAACAACCCAGGAAATAGCTTCTAATGTCCTATTTTAAAGATGAGGAAACTGGAGTTCACAGACACACAGCAGCTTCCCTGGGCTCAAACATTCATCCTCAGATGTCAGGTCACGTGATTTCAGGTTTGACTTCCCCGGGTGAGACTTAGGCTCTCTCCAGGCTTCTCTCTGAGACTCCTGTTTGGTGTTTCCCATTCGGAATCCACCAGCCAACTAACAGTTGAAGGGGAAGGAGAGAGGGAAACATCCAATTCATGAGTTCTTCTCTGTCAGCTGCTTTTAGGGGCTTGACAAGAATAAACATTGATAAAAGTTGTGCCTTGCTTTACTTTGACATCCTAAAACTCTACTGTGAGTAAATTGAAGACTAGCATCACTACACTTTACCTTAATAGGGAAGCAGGCTTATATTCCACAAATGCATATGTGCATGATAATTCCAGGGGTAAACTAAAGGAGCGATGCTGGGTGGGTGGGGGGGCAGGGGTCCTGATTACAGCGTTTCTTCGCAGAGAGAAGGGAGACTGGAGCCAAAGCCCAGCTCCTTTCCTCACAAGGAACAGAGACCCCGGCAGGTTGTTTCATCTCTGCACTGCAATTTTCTCTTCATAAAATAGAGCTATCTCTGCTTGTGAAGGCTGTAGAGAGAGTTAAATGAGATAATGTACAGAAAAATTCATCATAGGCATCAGCAAATGCAACTTCCCTCTTGCTCCCGGGTCCTGGGAGATGAGTGAGTCTGAACACACCAGGGAGCACATGTGTCTGCTTTCTCTATCTGTCTGTGTGTCAGTCTGTCTGTCTATCTATCTATCTATCTATCTGCCTATCTATCTGTCTGTCTATCTATCTCTTGACCCTTAAAGTCCAGTAGTAATAAGATTACATATAGTATATCTCTCCAGACTTTTCTCAAATGTCACAAAAAGGCTCTTTTTATTTAGCTCGTTTGGAAAGATTAGTGATCTTCACTGATTGCTTAACCTACATTGCAGGAAGATTTTGGCAAATGTTTGGGGTTCTGGCACACCATTAAACACAGCCTTGCATAGCCCCAAATGTGGCAAATCACAGTTTCTGCCCCAGAACACTGAACCCCACATACCCTTCTCCCCAGGCCTGCCCCGCTGCCATTCGCTCCCTGACCTGGACTCTGTCCTGTGCCCAGGCCCCCTATGCATGGGTTCCAGCCATTGGAATGGGGGACCCACTGCTTGTCTCTCCAGCTGTTCTCAGCACTCGGGCAGGTCTCCCTGTCTACACTTGATGAAACGATCATGTCTCTCTAGCGTCCTCTTGCTTGCCTGGGAATGCACACATTCTGCTCATCCTTCTCTGACACCGTTTTTCTGATTTACATGTAGAAGTATTTCCTTCTTTTGTTTTTATGCATCAGGATCCAAGCAAGGTCCACACATTGTATTTGAGTGATAAAAAGAAATATATTTTGAAGACATGGGTGAATGAACACGGATGTCAGGCGGGGGGACTGTGGGGGAATTCTGAGGAATTCCCAAAGCCCAGACTCGACCCCTTAGGTCACTGAGGTGGGCGTGGAGCTGTGCATGGTGTCTCAAGAATACAATCCTATTTACGATTGCAACAAAAAGAATAAACTATCTAGGAATAAATTTAACCAAGGAGATGAAAGACCTATGCAATGAAAACTATAAGACATTATGGAAACAAACCAAGGATGGCATAAGGAAATGGAAAGATATTCCATGCACATGGATTAAAAGAATAAAGATTTTTTAAATGTCCATATTACTAAAAGCGATCTACAGAGTCAGTGCAATCCAATGAAATTCTTCAAGAAAACAGAAGAAAGAATCCTAAAATTCATATGGAACAACAAAGGACCCCAAATACCTAAAGCAATCCTGAGAAAAAAGAAAAATCTGTGGGCCAGCCCCGTGGCCGATTCCTTAAGTTTGCATGCTCTGCTTCAGTGGCCCAGGGTTTTGACAGTTTGGATCCGGGGCATGGACATGGCACTGCTCATCAAGCCGTGCTGTGATGGCATCTCACTTGCCACAACTAAAAGGACCCACAACTAAAAATGTACAACTATGTACCAGGGGGCTTTTGGGAGGAAAAGGAAAAATAAAATCTTTAAGAAAAAAGTGAACAAAACTGGAGGCACCACAATCCCACACTTCAAAATATCCTACAAAGCTATAGTAATCAAAACAGTGCTACTGGTGCAAAAACAGACACTCAGATCAATGGAACAGAATTGAAAGCCCAGAAATAAAACCACACATCTACGCACAACCAGTCTTCGACAAAGGAGCCAAGGATGTCCAATGGAGACAGGACAGTCTCTTCAATAAATGGTGTTGGGAAAATTGGACAACCACATGCAACGAATGAAAGTAGACCATTATCTTACACCATACACAAAAATGAACTAATGGATTAAAGACTTGAAGATAAGACGTGGAACCATAAAACTCCTAGAAGAAAATACACGCAGTACACTCTGACATCAGTCTTCGCAGCATCTTTTTGAATGCTATGTCTACTCAGTCAAGGGAAAGAAAAGAAAAAATAAACTAATGGTACGACATCAGACTAAAGAGCTTCTGCAAGGCAAAGGACAGCAGGAACAAAATGAGGAGACAACCCACCAACCTGGAGAAAATATTTGCAAATAATATATCCGACAAGGAGTTAATCTCCAAAATACATCAACAACTCATATAACTCAATGACAAAAACCAAACAACCCGATCACAAAATGGGCAGAGGATCTGAACAGACATTTTTCCAAAGAAGATATACAAATGGTCAGCAGGCACATGAAAGGATGTTTTACATCCTTATTAGGGAAATGCAAATGAAAACTACAATGAGATATCACCTTACCCCTGTTAGCATGGCTATAATCACCAAGACAAAAACCAACCAATGTTGGAGAGGGTGTGGAGAAAAGGGAACCCTCATACACTGCTGGAGGGACTGCAAACTGGTGCAGCCGCTATGGAAAACAGTGTGGTTCCCGTGGCCAAAGATCTGCCACCCAAGTCACCTCCACAGAGAGTCCCTGGCCCAGCCATCTGAGTCCTGTCCCTCTCCCGCTCATCCTGTTACACCACCCAGGCCACTTAATGCCCAGTGTTAGCCGTTCCTCCAATGATTCCCATAGAACATGGTTCACAGCCCTCTCCGTGTGCTGTTGCCCAACACTTGCCATGGTTGCATTTCTTGAGACTCCACCTAAAATATCCCCTGATGGTGGAATTCTTTATACAGTTTCAACCAGTGCACAATCCAGGAGATTTTTTTAATGTTCCAAACAGAGCTTCCTATATGATGTTTTTAAAAATAAAACTTTAGCGACACATATACACCTACCATCATGTCAACCTTTTCAAGTGTACGTTTTTGTGATTTTTAATAAAATCACAGAATTCCAACCCTCACCACACTCTAATTCCAGGATATTTTCATCCCTTCCAAATGAGGTGCTGTGTGTTTTCACAGGCATTCCACGCTCTTCCCTCCCTCCAGCCCCAGGCAACCACTCAACTACTTTCTGTCTCTATTGACGTGAAGTTCCTGGATGTTTCATGCAAATGAAATCAAGCAATACGTGCTGTTTGGACTGGTTTCTTTTATGTGACATAATGTTGTCAAGGTTCCTCTGTGTTGTAGCCTGCATCAGGACTTCATTTCCTTTCATGGAAAAATAATGTTCCATTGTATGGTTAGACCACGATTTGTTCATCCATTCCTCACCTGTTGGACATTTGTACTGTTTCCACTTTTTGAAGATTATAACCAACACTGATACGAACATTTGTTCAAGTGATAGTGTGGATGGATTTTTGATTCTCTTGAGTATCTGCCTAGCAGTGGAATTGCTGAGTCATAGGGTAACTCTAGGGTTAACTTTTTGCATAAGTGCCAACAGGTCCATAGTGTTACTGAACCTGAAGTGAGTTCGCTCACCTCACCCGTTCTACAGCAAGCCAATCTCTCACACTGGGTGTAGTGGAAGAAAGTAGGAATTTTATTTTTGCACAGAGCTGAGCAAGGAGAGAGGGCAGCTAACGCTGAAATCCCAAACTTCGAAAAGCTAAAAGGAAGGGTTTTTATTTGGGCCTTTAGGTAGGGGAGGGGGAGCATATGGCCTTGCTGGTCAGAGCTTTCCCACCAGCCTGTCTTTGGCCTTGAGACTACTTGCAGACAGGAGGGAGCCCCTGACGTTGCTGGTCAGCAGCTTTTCCACCAGCCCGTATCTCTTTGCGGGAGGAGATAGTCCAGGTACTTTTCCTTGACGGTGTCTGTCTCCATGGAGGATAGTGGATTCTGTAGCCAGGAAGCCAGAGAGTAAGCAGGGAATGGGTGTTTTGCTTTTAACCCCATGTATGCTGGGTTAAATGTGGGGAAACTGATATCAGGGTCAATATCAATAGCACGTTTTAATTTTAATCATGTGGTCCCACCACAACAGGGAGGAGATGCCCCAGATGTGTTTGGATTGAATAAATCTGCTGTTTCTTTCCTATATCAAAATGCTGGATGTAACCCTAGCATCTTTTTTTTTTTTATTTTTGTGGAAGACTAGCCGTGAGCTAACATCTGCCAATCCTCCTTTTTTTTGGTGAGGAAGACTGGCACTGAGCTAACATCCGTGCCCATCTTCCTCTATTTTATATGTGGGACACCTACCACAGCATGGCTTGCCAACTTGTGCCACGTCTGCACCCGGGATTCAAACTGGCGAACCCCGGGACGCTGAAGCAAAACATGCACACTTAACCAGTGAGCCACCGGGCCAGCCCTAACTGTAGCATCTTGAGTTCCACATCTGCTAACCCTTGTCAAATGGCCTCTCCGTATAACTGGCTGATAAGTTTCCTAGTCCCCAATCTAGTAAATTCTGGAAGATAAGATTCAGTTCATTTGGGTCCTTCCCTTCCCCAGCCTTATCGTCCAGACCCTCAGACACTTTGTCCTCTGTCTCCAGCTGTGGGCTGGTGTGCAGCTCCTAAAGGCTTGAGCACCTGGAGTCATGACTCCACCATCCTCCTG
>NC_060281.1:13755135-13811667 GCF_021613505.1 Equus quagga
TCCTTTATCTGTAATTCAAACACAGAATCTGACATCTATATTCGAATTGTCATTAGCTGAAGCAGGGGGATGGGTACATTGGATGGGCACCATACAATATTTAGGACATACTTCTAGTAAAAAATTATTTACTATTTGTCTGAAATTCACATTTCATCAGGTGTGCTCTGTTTTGTCTGTGACCCGATATAAAAATATTCCAGAACTCCGCTTGCACCTTCCTGACATCAGCTCCTGCTCTGCTCACAGCAGAGTTTCTCATCTGCCTCCGTCCTTGCATCCAATTCATGAAAACCTCACAGTAAGTTTCATCAAAAAGCCATGCCCCACTGACAGGCAGAGAGAGTCCAAATGTGCTGAAACTTTTTGTTTTATTGTTCAATTTGCCAACCTTGAAAAGAAACTCATTAACCAATTGTTTTGTGATAAGAGGATGACTTGGCAGTTTTCTTCTAATCTAGCACAAACTCTTAGCTCCTGAACTCTGTAGGAGTGGCTTTTCCTCCACTGCACCCGTCTCAGAGGGAGGAGTTATTCCATTATAAAAGCAGCCTGGCAACTCATGAGGGGCTGGCATTTAGTTGCTGAGCCAAGCAGGAGACAGACTTTAAGAAGGTAAGTGCTGATTTTATGGATCTTCATACCCTGCCTCACATCCTCACATGTAGGTCACCACAAAAATACTTTAAAATGCGTCCTTAGCACAAGAGAAATCTGTTTTAGACTCACATCATGCTTAGGGGTCAGTTCAAGTTTGTTTATTCAATTGCAGTTGGATCATCTTTATAGAAATGTGAAAATGAAGAATGTAGAAAATCGGGCTTCAGAATTTAGATATGAGAAAAATAGTGATAGGAGGAGAGAAAAGAATGATACCGTTTTAGGCAATCTGAGAATATGGCCCATGCAAGAGAGAGTGTGGGTGTTTATGCTGAAGTTACTTTCTCTACAGAATGAGTCGACACACAGCAGTTGTGAACTGTGATAGTGTAGCGCTAAGGAGGCTGTGACAATTCAGTATTTGAATTTTTTGTAAAAGGAATAAGTTGTTCTGACGGTCAGCAGAACTAGATTCTAACTAAGTCTCTGCTGGGATTGGCTTGCTGGCAAGTCTCAGCCTCTCTCTGGGGTTCAACCAATTCATGGCAAACCCTGCAAATAGATGGAGCAGGGTGTCTCAATCTCGGCACTGTTGACATTTTGCACTGGGAAACTTGTGGGAGCTGTACTGTCCATCGCCGTATTTTTTTTTGTTAAAAAATATTTATCATACCAATGTACATTTAATTAGTTTAAGGAATATACTTGAGAATAGTGTTAACAAATATATTTCCTCAAATTGTAAACTTCACACCTTTAAGATATCTACAAAGATAGTTTGTTTACAAGTTTTACAACTTGCCTTTTGCTTTTCAGTTCAGTTGCTTGTAGAAAAACACAGTGTGAGGGTCAGGTTCCAACCTAGTGCTCGTGGCAGCCGCCAAGTCAAATGAGAGGTACACGTGGACAGAGAAGAATTAGTCTATTGTTCAGAAATGTATTTTCCGAAAACCTTATTCTGGGAAGATGACACAGATATGAGCCAACAGCAATCCACCACGAGGTAGTTCCAACTCAATATCCAACAGTGTGTCTGTTAGGATGACATGGTGGGTGACAAACGGGCTGGGTAAAATGCAGAAGGACTGAGGGTGAATAAGAAGCTCTCAGGTGCACATCGAGGCATCGCCCCACTCCACATCACAGGCATCTCTGCTCTCGATCCAATGGATGTAGCAACCCTCCCTCCCAGCTTTGACAACCAAAAATGTTTCCAGAGGTTGCTAAGTATCCTCTGGGGTGGGAGGGACAACATCACCCCCAGTTAAGAGTCCCTGGATGACATGACCTCGCAAATTCCCCAGCTCAGGAAGTCTCAATGGGAAAACTATAATCACAGGGCACAGACTGAGTTCTTCAAAAGCACCTGAATGGAGAAGTCATTCACATCAGACTGTAAGAGTCAACCATGCTCTAAGTATTAATATTGGCGGAAAAAAGAAAGTTCTCACACAGGAGAGACAGAAGTTTCAGGGAGATGATGTGAAAGTCCTGGAGCAGTTCGAACACAACAGAACCCACGGGGAAAGCTCTAGGACCTATGGGAGAAGGTACTGCAATGACAATGAGGAAAAGCACCAGGCCAGATGCTCTGGAGAGCAGGTGTGACAGGGGGAGGCGGGGCCTCCTGTGCAGGGGAGGAAGGCAGCCCTGTGGGGAGAGAGGAGGGAGCTGGGACTGGATGCTGCC
Source organism: Equus quagga (assembly GCF_021613505.1). NCBI lineage: Eukaryota > Metazoa > Chordata > Mammalia > Perissodactyla > Equidae > Equus > Equus quagga. The sequence continues at coordinate 13,757,425 of NC_060281.1, forward strand.
CGGGAGGAGGGAGCGCCCTGCGCAGACGCAGCAGCCCCTCAGCTGTCTCCCCTGGCAGCCTCCTCACCTTGCTCTGACTTGCTTGGCTGTGAGACTCATGATTCTTGGGCGCGAACCACCCAAAGTGAAGTCCCTGCTGGGCCCTTTGTGCCACAAACCTGCTTTACTGACTAGACTTAAACGCCTTTAGGTCAGGGACCAGATCAGGCTCAATATTGTCCCCGACCAGCCCTCGTTTCTTAGCACATGAAACTGCTCAGAGAGTGTTGGTTGAAGAAGTTTGAACGAAATTTTTTAAATAACGAAATACATCTGCGTGTACACCAGGAACAAGTGTCAGAAAAGGATCAGTGGAATGTGTGCATTTCCAGGTAAGGAAGAGGACGCTGGAGAGACATGATCATTTCATCAAGTGTAGACAGGGAGAGCCGCCTGAGTGCTGAGAACAGCTGGAGAGACAAGCAGTGGGTCCCCCATTCCAATGGCTGGAACCCATGCACAGGGGACCTGGGCACAGGACAGAGTCCAGAGTGCCTGGATCAGGGAGCAAGAGGCAGCGGGGTGGGCCTGGGGAGAGAGGCACGTGGGGTGCAGGGTCCAGGGGAGAACCAGATATCTGCCGCTTCTGGGGCTATGCAAGGCCATGTTTCATGACGTGCCAGAGCCCCGAATCTTCGCCAAAAACTTCCTGCAATCCAGGTTAAGTAATCAGTGAAGGTCACTAATCTTTCCACATGAGCTAAATACAAAGAGCCTTTAAATGACATTTGAAAGATCTCTGGAGAAATGTATATATACACATACATATAGTATGAGTAATCTTATTCCTACTGGAGCTCTATGGATCAAGAGATAGATAGATACACCGACAGAGAGAGAAGAAGACAGACTGACACATAGATAGAGAAGGATGACACATGTACTCCCTAGTATGTTCAACTCACTCATCTCCCAGGACCTGGGAGCAGGAGGGAAGTTGCATTTGCTGATCCCTATGACGAACTTTTCTGTACATTATCTCATTTAACTTTCTCCACAGCCCTCAAAAGTTGAGAGAACTCTATTTTATGAGGATAAAATTGCGGTGCAGAGATGAAACAACCTGCCGGGGTCTCTGTTCCTTGTGAGGAAAGGAGCTGGGCTTTGGCTCCAGTCTCCCTTCTCTCTGCTAAGAAGCGCTGTAATCAGGACCACCCCAGCATGGCTCCTTTAGTTTACCCCTGGAATTATCATGCACACATGCATTTGAGGAACATAAGCCCTCCCCCCTATTAAGGTTAATGTAGTTATTCTAGTCCACAGCTTACTCACAGTAGAGTTTTAGGAAGTCAAAGTAAAGCAAGGCACACTTTTATCAATGTTTCTTCTTATCAGGCAGCTGACAGAGAGGAACTCACGAATTCCGTGTTTCCCTCTCTCCCTCCCCTCAACCCTCAGTTGGTGATGGATTCCGAATGGGAAAACCAAACAGGAGTCTCAGAGAGACGCCTAGAGAGAGCCTCAGGCTGACCCGGGGGAGTGAAACCTGAAATCACTTGGCCTGACATCCCAGGACGAATGTTTGAGCCCAGGGAAGCTGCTGTGTGTCTGTGAACTCCAGTTTCCTCATCTTTAATATGGGACATTAGAAGCTATCTCCTGGGTGGTTGTCGAGGGCAGACACACTTGCTGGACATCGAGTGTCAATCAGGAACATATGTGTGTGACCTTTGGCAATTCATCGACTCTCTCTAGTCCTCATTTCCTGTTGACCAGCAAAGCTTTAGGATATGATGAGCTTTGCCCCAGTCTTGACCAGGCCTTTGGGAACCTCCTAGTGGGGGGTGAGGAAAGTTGCCTGAAGGAAGAGAAGTATAAAATATTATCTAAGGTAAGTGTTCCTTTTCCTTCATAACTTGATCCTCAGTCACAGGGAAGGGAACTGAGTGTGAGGTGTGAACCACTTGGCTCACTGAACCTCAGGCCACAGCAAACACACCTCCCACCATCGTGCCAGCTTTAGTCTCCTGTTCATTCTGCTCCTCATAGCACCTCCATTTCCCATGATAGGAAAGTACAAACTCCACTATGTCCAATTACGAGACAGATGAGTTGATTAAGTATGTTTCCAAACGAGTTTTTACTTCCTAAGGGTTAGACTATTGAGACCTCATTAAAGATGTGGATACTGAAAACATTTTGATATCTAAGGTTCAAGTCACACGCACTTTCTCAGAGAAATATCCACTGGTAAAGAGAAGCATATTTTTGTCCCAAACTCCAGAACAGTACAATTTTGCAAGAAGAATGCTAATGTTTTCTAAACAGAGCCTAGGATTTGGAGAGAAAATGCAACTGTTCCTCCCTAAGTCCTGGCTTTGGGACTCCTGCTTGTAATGAGTCCTGTGTGCTTCCGCTCACACCCATGAGAGAACCAGACATGTCCACTGTTGGTGCCGCTGGGCGTCAGTCTCTGGTCCCCTGCTGTGTCGACTACCCACGCAGCCTGGGATGGAACAAGGGCTTTCAGAGTTTGCTGACTGGACACAACCAGTGTCTCTCATACCATCACAATGACCAAATGAGTGTGCACACATCCACGCATGCAACACACTTATGACTGAAGCTAAAACTCCTGAAATGATCCTCACCTCGTCTGCATGTGGTGCACTTGGATAGTTTCCATTGTCTCCTATCGCGTTTTAAAAATTAGTGGATTTCACAATCTACTGAAGGATTTGCATGCATATTTTGAAAAACACTAATACGGAAAATCTGTCCTAGTCTTTGGTTTCACATAGAAGTGGGTTTGAATCCCAGTTCCACCACCTACATTGGGAAAGTTACTCTAGAAACCTCTGTCTCTCCAGCTGTAAAATGAGAGTAATAACAGAGTCCACTCAGCTGATTTCTGTAGGATTAAATGAAGATAAATTTGTGAGCGTCCATTGTATGACAGACAGTGAACAAATGTTAGTTCCACTCCATGTACCGTAAGGTTGATGCAGTAACATCCTTTTTCCGAGATTATAAGTAGAGGTAGAATGTAGAATTGCATAAAAAGGAAGGAATCAGGGGCCAGCCCGGTGGCGCAGCTGTTGAGTTCGCATGTTCCGCTTCGCGGGCCCAGGGTTAGCTGGTTGTCATCCCGGGTGTGGACATGGCACCTCCTGGCAAGTCATGCTGTGGTAGGCGTCCCATATATAAAGTAGAGGAAGGTGGGCGTGGATGTTAGCTCAGGGCCAGTCTTCCTCAGCAAAAACAGGAAGGATTGGCAGCAGATATTAGCTCAGGGCTATCTTCCTCAAAAAAAAAAAAAATAAAGGGAAGGAATCAGCATCCTGCATCTGTGGAAAGGATTAGGATCTTTGGAGCTACAGCTAACTGACTCTGAGCCCTAACTCCAGCTCTGGAACAAATGTAGCCTTAACTCTGCTCCCTCTGCCTCCTCGCTGTCAGGGGAGTCCTCTGGTTCAAGGCCCTCACAGGCTCCCAGGGCCTGTGTCTGTGTGGGTTGCAGCCCTGCCCTCCCTTTCATCCTGGGTAGATTTCCATGCTCCTCAGTACCTGGAGTGTGACTGTGGATGTGTCATTTAACCTCTGAGACACGGTCTCATTAACTGAAAAATGGAGATGATGACAAATATTTCATGGGGTTGTTAGGAGATTAAAGATATAATGCAGCCAAAGGGGTCAGCAGTCAGGATGATCAGGAGGAGATTTTCAATAAATATTTGTTCTCTAATCCTTGCCCCTCCCTGGACACCCACCACTGTGGCATCCTTACCACAGACTCTCACCTGTTAGGCTGCCAAGACACCAGACTTCACCCAGTGGAGACCACAGAGTGGTTTGCTGCAAGTTCCTGGGCTCAGCCCCTGAGGTTGAGAATTTGGGCAACAGAAAACATTCCACGGACTCTTCCAACTTTGTCAGGAAGCAGGCAGACCCTTCTTCGCCATTGTTGGTGCTGTTAACCTAATAACTTAAAGTGCATTTTTGCTTCCACGGTTTCAATCATTCCTTCATTCATTCAGGTGTAGAGAACCCAGGAGACTGCATCATGGCCGGGAAGCCCAGGCTGCACTACTTCAACGCACGAGGCCGGATGGAGTCGATCCGGTGGCTCCTGGCTGCAGCCGGAGTCGAGGTCAGTTCTGAACTCGGTCATATTAAGTCGCATCTGAGATTGACTATCAAAGTCCTTTCTCACATGAGCTAGGAGACTATTCTCACTCAATGACCTGTCAAGAGTTTTGCATTAAAAGAAAAATTCTGTTAAGAGAGGAACAGATTTGACCTAATACATTATTATCTTTCTTGTCACCAAAGAGCATAAACAATTAAAATAAAGTTAAGAAACTAATCACAATGTGTGGCCTTATTTGGATTTGGATTTAAACAAAGTGTAAAGTATCATTTATGTCATTCATGCAAAAATTAGAAACATGAATGTGATTGCATGTTACACAAAATTAAAGAGTTATTGTTAAAGTTTTAGGTGTGATAGTGTACTGTGGTTATTTCGAAGTAATTCTTATGTTTTAGAGATACGCATTGAAGTATTTAAAGATGAAATGTATGATATTTCTGATTTGTTTCAAATTATTGTAAGAGACAGAGTGTGGTGGGCACATAGACGACATGAGACCGGCTTGAGTTGATAGTTATTGAAGCTGGGTGAAGGGTACAAGGAGGATCTTGGTACTTTTATATTTATTTTGGTACATGTGAGAACTTACCATAACAAAAGGACAAAAATATATAATATCAGAATATAGTGTGATTAAAGTTCAGACATAACCACAAATGTGGGGAGGAGAGGATTGCAAGAAACCAACTGTGAAAGGTGCAGTACATTCACTCAGCAGTGATTTTCGTGAGCACCTTTGTTTTTTTAAGATTTTATTTTTCCTTTTTCTCCCCAAAGCCCCCTGGTACATAGTTGTGTATTTTTTTTAGTTGTGGGTCCTTCTAGTTGTGGCATGTGGGGTGCTGCCTCAGTGGGGCTTGATGATCGGTGCCAAGTCCGTGCCCAGGTTTTGAACCGGCAAAACCCTGGGCCACAGAAGCAGAGTGCCCGAATGTAACCACTCAGCCACAGGGCTGGCCCCATGTTGAGCACCTTTAAGTGCCAGGTCCTGTGCTAGGTCCTGGGGATACACAGATGAACAAGACAGTCACGGGCCCTGTCCTCAAGCAGTTTACATTCCAGAGAGGTTGCACACTAATAAGGTGGTGATTAAAAAGAGAGGAGGGAGCATCTAGGAGGACACCCAAGCATTTACAGTGTCAAAATGCTATAGTCCCTGTGGAAAGGTGGTAGTTTCTCCTGGCACTCTGTAGCGTGCTGCCCTCTAGAGGTGTCACTGAGAAACACACTTCCCAGTCCAGATCTAGGCACCAGCAACTCAGGGAGGGTTTTCCTGGGGAGGAGTCGTGGACAGACTCAGGAGATCTCCTGCCTCAGGTGGGAGCAGAAAAGGAGGGATCCAGGTGAGGTGGCGTCCTGTGACAGGAACTTCTAGTGGCCTGCCTTCTGCCTGATAACGACATGAAGCCGTGGGATTACACTTCTCAATTGCTGCATGGATGCATGGGACTTTAGCCTGGACCTCTCTCAATTTCACAAAGAAACAAGTACACAAAACATCCAAATAGTGACCTTCCAGGTCATTTTCTCTCTATAAATCCATAACCCGTTTTCCCTGTATCCCAGCTTCAGCTGTGGGGTTCAGGGATGTGTTGAGAGCCCCTGGGCAGGATGAGTTCAGCACAGGATGGGGAAGCAGGGGAGATGCTGAGCGCATCCCAGCCTTCCTCTTCTCCATCAGCTTGACTGAAGAGGGGGTGGGGCAGGACTTACCAGAGGCTCTTGGTCAGGGCTTCTGGGTTCTCTGTGCCCAAAGGCTGGTCCTCACCATCCCATCCGTCTCCATTAGCCTCACAAACACCATCTCACCAGCCAACCCATCCCACCTCGGCCGCCCTCCCTTGATGACCAGCCACCATCCCTTATGTTTGTCTGGAACTGGGTGCTTTAGAAGTTGCTGCGCCCCCACCTCACTATCTCTATAGTCTGACCCTGTGGAGCCATGTGGATCCACACTAAACGCTTCCACTGGACAAGTTAGAATTCCCCAGATTCCCAAGCTTTTCACCATCAAGAACCCTTTAAACCATAGCAGCCACTGCAAACAGCACTACTAGTTATACTTGGTGTGTGTGGCCCGGGTCCTGTAATCTGTATTTTAACACAACATATTACGTTTAAGAAAATGTCCTCCCTGCATTTGATAGAGGAGGAAACTGAGGCCTGGAGATGCTAAGTGACTGTGCCCCGATCACACAGCTACCATGAGGCAGACGCAAGACTGGAACCAAATCTTATCAGCACTGAGACCCATTTTCTTGACATCGGTCTCTTTTGACTTTAGGTTTCATCGATTCTGCCGATTAAGTAAACCGCATGATCATATAGTTACTGATTCTCATATTTGTGTTGAAACCCCACAAGCACTCAGAGCTTCTGGTCAGATGACGGCCTTGCTGCCGGCTGCCCTCCAACCAGAGAGACTTGCCTCAGGAGAAGGAGAATCTACACCAAGGTCAAAGTCCTGAATGTAGGTCAAGGACGGAGGATAGGTTCACAAATGTGAGGTGGCTTTAAATTAAAAAAAAAAAAAATAACTGGAATGGTAAGATGAAATAGAAACCATCTTTGAAAATCCCGACAATTTATGTGCATTGAGCACCTCGTGTATACATGGTACTGTTTAAAGGTCTTTGCATACCTTACTGATTTAATCTTCACACCAACCTATAATGTAGGTAGCATAACTATACTGATCATATAGATGAGGATACTGAGACACGAGGAGATTCAGTGACGTGTCCTATGTGAAGAGGTAGCACGTGTAAGAAATGATGTTCACATCCAGCCAGTCATATCAGAAACCAAAGTTTCTTGATTAAAAAATAATTTTTGTAACTAGTTTGGGAACTCTTTTTCCTTTCTTAAATTGGGGATTCTAACCTAGTCTGTCCCAATTTTCCAGGAGAGGAAATTCTGAGTTCAAAGAGTTAAAGCTGTGCAGCAACCTGGACTCATTTTATACTAAGCAGGGCCTCGTGGGATGGAGTGATGTCAATGACAGCAGAAGCCATCTGAGCTGGTCATGGCCCCCTGGTGTACCCTACACTGGGGGACACAAAACGTCCTGTCCTGATGTCTCCTGGAGAGATAGGCTTTCCTGAGATACTAAAACCTCATAACTAGAGGAACCTCCCAGTACCCTCCCTCCGTGACATCGCCCTCCCCAACGACCAGGATCGTCCGCAGAGGTGGAAACAGGGTGGAGGTGAATTGAAACCTCAAGAATGAGCTGTTACCTGCTGCCACCCGTGCTCTTTTCTTGGTGGCTCTAATCTAAATTTCCAGTCACCCTGATCACACTCCCCTGTGTACTCTGACAAGCTCAGAAATCTTCCTTGTTATGTGCTGGACAGGGGACACTCAAATTTAAAACTTCTAAAACGCTGTGGAATGAAAGAACAGGAACTCACTACCTCTTTCTGCTTTCCAGTTTGAAGAGAAACTTATACAGACTCCAGAGGACTTGGAAAAACTAAAAAATGGTAGGTCCAAGTATCTAAATTCCTCATTTGAGAGGATCTAGTCAAAGTCATGTGTTGACTATTGAACCCCAGGCAATGCCTATTTGTGTGTACGCTGGAAGTTGGAGGCCAAAGAAAGGGTAGAAGCAGTTCAAATGTACGGGGTGGGGCTCCCTGAGCAGCTTTGGTAAGTCCCTCAGGACCAGAAAGGGCTGAAACTCTCTGAGTATTTGCTACAGGACCATCCCCGGTGTCCCGTGGATCCCTCTCTTTGCTTTCTCCTGCTTTTCTGCACCACGACTGAGCTGTATCAGCTCAGGATCCCACAGCCTCCCAGAAAGGACATCAAACATATGCAATAGAGTGAAAGAGGAGAAACAGGCCCAGCAGTTGCCTAGAATTCTCTCCCTGATGGGTTGTACGAGGTGAAATCCTAGCTGTATTATAGACACAGATCACAAGATGGTGTTGAGAGAGTTGGAACACCAGGTAAGTGAGTGAGGAGGGAGAGAAAGAGGGAGGTCAGCAGAACTGGGTGGAGAAAACAGGGGCCCCCACCACACACTATCCAATGGTGGAATTTGAAGCGCATACAAATCACCCTCCGTAGAAATCTCCCTTGCTATGGCCTAATGCCGGCAGCACCATAGACTTGTTCTCGGAACTTCCCAACTGAAACGGCAAATGGCTGGTGGTCCTGTTGCAGCTTCTCCCAACTTCTTCCTCAAATATCCATGACGAGAAATCGAACATGAAAAATACAGGGACCTACCAAGTATCTGGATGGAGAATAAAAACAGAAATGAAATAGATTAAAAAGCGAAGGGAGGATTGATAAGAAAAAGGATTGTAGGAAGCTCACAACAACTGCTCTTCTGTTAAAGTGTTACCCAGTAATTTTAGTTTCGTTTTATATCTCTAGCCATTTCAACAAACAGTTTTTCATCCTCGAAGAATGAGATCCATAAAGTATTTCACTCTACTTTTCCCTTTCTTCTTTTGAAAGATGGAAGTTTGATGTTCCAGCAAGTGCCAATGGTGGAAATTGATGGGATGAAGCTGGTGCAGAGCAGAGCCATTCTCAACTACATTGCCGCCAAACACAACCTCTATGGGAAAGACATCAAGGAGAGAGCCCTGTACGGTATTTTTCCTGCTCTTTCATCAACAATTAATAGGAACAATTTAGGCCCTTCCTTGAGGGACGAAGACCATGTCAGGGGGATCAGGACTACCAGCAACGTGGCCATGGTAGTGTAGACTGAGGTGCAGTCCAGCAGAGACCTCAGAGGATGAGGGTCAGGAAACCTTAAGTGGACTCAAGCCAGTGGGATGATAGAAGAGGATGCCGCCCATGGAGAGGGCACAGTGACAGAGGTCTGCAAACCCTGATGAAATGAGAAGGCAGGAGGATGGTGGAGTCATGACTCCAGGTGCTCAGGCCTTTAGGAGCTGGGCACCAGCCCGCAGCTAGAGATGAAGGGCAAACTGTCTGAGGGTCTAGACGATAAGGGTGGGGAATGAAGGACCCAAAGGAGCTGCTTCTCATCTACCAGAATTTACCAGAATGATGACTAGGAGCCTAACCTATTACCGAGTGATATGGACAGACTCTGTGACAAGTGTTAGCAGAGGCTGAGCCCAAGATTCCAGGGTTACATCGAGCATTTTTATATAGGACTGAAGCAGCAGATATATTCAATACAACCATATCTTTGGGGTCTGCTCCCTGTTGTGTTGGGACCACTTGATTAAAATTAAAACTGTGTAAGGAACCGTGGCAGTTATTGAAAAGTTAAGCATAGAGTTACCAAATGACTCAGCAATTCCACTAGTAGGCAGATACCCAAGAGAATCGAAAATCCATCCACACTAAAACTGGTACACAAATGTTCATAACAGTGTTGAACATTGAATATTATGAATATTCATAATATTCAAATAGTGGAAACGGTGCAGATGTCCATCAAGTGATGAACAGATGAACAGAGGGTGTTCAATCCATACCATGGAATATTATTTGTCCATGGAAAGAAATGAAGTCCTGAGGCATGCAACAACACAAATGAACCTTGACACGTTGTGTTACATAAAGGAAACAAGACACAAATGGCACATATTGTAGGATTCCATTTTATGAAATGTCCGGAACATTCATCCACAGAAACAGAAAGTAGTTGAGTGATCGCCTAGGCCTGGAGGGAGACAAGAGTGTTGAATGCCTGCGAAAGCACACAGCAGTTCATTCGGGAGGAATTAGAGTGTGGTGATGGTCAGAATTCTGTGACATTACTAAAAATCACCAAATTGTACACTTGAAAAGGATGACATTATTTTAGGTGAATTAGACATCAATAAAACTTTTATTTTAAAAAAAGCCTCTCATAGGAAACCGTGTTTGGAATAATAATAATAAAAAAATAACCTGGCATATGCATGGTGGGAAGTCTATAACATATTGCACCATTTCAGGGGATGTACGTGGGTTCTCGAGAAATGCAAACATGGTCAGCGCTGGGCAGAGTACCTGAGGAGGGCTGTGGAACCATGTTCTATGGAAATCATTGGAGGAACTGCTAACATTGGGCACTATGTGGGTCTGGGTGGTGTAACAGGATGAGAGGGAGAGGGACATGGCTGAGACTGCTGTGACAGGGACTCCTTGTGGAGGTGACTCAGGTGGCAGATCTTTAGGGACATGAGTCACACTGAGTTTGTGCACAGAAGGAGAGCTGGCAAACCCTAGCTAGAGTCTCAGTGGTCACTTGCAGTGATTCCACCAATGTCTCTCATGCCTGTGACTTGGGGCAGGTCACTGATGCTCTTGGTCCTTATATTTGGTCATGTGTATAATAGACATATCTACCTCAAGAGCTTGTTCTAGAATGAAATGTGCACTTTAAATAAAACTCATAAGTGAATGACTGGCCTATAAAAATGCACCCAGTGCACCTGAATTCCTTTGCCACCTCCTGATGCCCCATTCTTTTACATTTTTCAACTATAAAATCTAAGACAGGACACACTTGACACTTTGGTCATTTTTGTCTTGCAGGATTGACATGTATATAGAAGGTGTGGCAGATTTGATTGAAATGATCATGTATTTGCCCATGACCCCACGTGATGAAAAAGATGCCAAGATTACCCAGATCAAAGACAGAACAATAAATCGTTACTTGCCTGCATTTGAAAAAGTAAGTGCACTATTCAGTGTGTTTGAGGCACTGGGAATAGAGAAAAAAGGAGAAGAGTGCTGGGCATTCCTGGGACAAGGACCTTCTCTGCCAGTCAGCCCTCCTGGATCCTGGTTAATGGAGCATCCTGACTCTCAAGGGATTGTGTAAAAATCCACTTTGAGGAAGAATTGTACCAGTTTTACCCGTTATAATTTTTAGCAAAATTTCAATTTACTAGGACCCAGTGTAGAATTCTCCATTCAATGGAATTCATGGTCATGGAGCTTGGGCTGTGGAAGGCTCTGGGAGCCACCCAGAGACTGGAGTAGATCCTGCAGAACACCAGACAGGGGCTTTTGCTCCAGGAGGAACACGATGAAAGACACATATCAGAAAATAGTCTGATACCATGAGTAGGGAGACCTGAGACCAGCTGTCCATCAGGGGAATGTTGTAGAGTTTCAGGGAATGGATGAGATGTATCTAAACAGAGATGGGGGCAGTGGGATAGAGAGGAAGTGACAGATGAAGGGACAAGTAGGGAGCCCCAGTGATGTGGGAAGGGGAAAAGGAAATGGTGGCCTGGGCTTCAGCTGAGGAGTGAGGGAAGAACAGCAGAGCCCACTCCTCCCTCTGTGTCAGTGATTCAGGGCCGGTGGAGAAGGACTGAAGCTCCACTCCACCCAGTGAGGCAGCAGAGGTGGGAGAGCGGGCTGGAGAGAGCTGGGAGGAGCAGGGGGCCCAGCCTGCCTGTGCCTGTGTTCATGATCCGATTCCAATTTGCCAGGTGTTAAAGAGCCACGGACAAGACTACCTGGTTGGAAACAAGCTGAGCAGGGCTGACATCCACCTGGTGGAACTTCTCTACTATGTCGAAGAGGTTGACCCCAGCCTTCTGGCCAACTTCCCTCTGCTGAAGGTGATCTCTTTCACAGCCCTCAGGACAGAAGGCCCACGCCTCCCATCTTGGAATCTAATATTTGGCCTTTGGGGTCCCCATCATTCTCCAGGCCTTTGCTGCCCTTCAGTCTCCAAATTAGCTAGGCCCTAGTCTGAGATATGAAAAGAATCTTGTTATTCCAAGGAAATTTGAGTGGATACTGCCCAAGAATAGTTTATCTTTAAAATAGAGGGACCCAGCATCAGCTCCTCTCTCCCAGGCCTCCGTTCCATTCCGGATTCTGTCCTCTTTTCTCTGTGATTCCCTTGACCCGGGAGTGTCCTTCTCCTTCCACACCCAAGTCTGTGAGCAGCTGTCCTCCCCTCGGCTCCTGCTCCTCCTTCCACCCATTGTGTTTCTCTCCGCACAGTCTCCCCTCTCTCCTCGTCTCTCTGTCAGTGGGCAAATTGGTTTTGACGGGCCTCATGGTTTACCTTTTATATTTCCTGTCTTCAGGTCCTGCCCCCTTTCCTATATCTTTGCTTTTCCTGACTGGAGACTTCATTTGTGCTGATATCCGACACACACATTACTCTTTCTTGCGTTGCAAAGAGCCATGAATCCACAGGATGGGTGTGTAGGGAAGAAGACAGGGAAGAAAATGCACTTGAGCTGGATTTTCTTCTCTTATCCTCATGGCTCACGGGGTGTCTGTTCCCAGCCTCATGCTGGTGCCGTTGGAGGAGACTCAGGTGTCCTCGTCTAGGAGGGTCTCAGATTCCCTGGCTTGTGCTAATGATGGGTTTGGTCTTTGGCCCTACCCTGAGGCTGTGCTTTTGTGCCTTGCAGGCCCTAAAAACCAGAATCAGCAACCTGCCCACCGTGAAGAAGTTTCTGCAGCCTGGCAGCGCAAGGAAGCCTCTACTGGATGAGAAAGCTATAGAAGAAGCAAGGAAGGTTTTCAAGTTTTGATAAAGCAGGCCTGGCCCCCAGCAAAGGCAGGACCAATCTTCTGAAATTTTCCAACAGTGACGTGCTTGACCCACATGTAGATCCTGGCTATTGTGAGACTAATGAACTAATCCTTCATTTAAATGCTAATTTAATTAGAAATCAGCCATGCAGATTTATTTGCAAAGCAATCTATTTTGTGTCGATCATATATGAAATTATGATTTCCTCTTAGGATGTCTCTTGGATCTAAAAATAGATGTGATGAGAAAAAGTTTCATGGACTCTTTGATCTATTCGAAAAATTGACGCATAACAGCTATCATATACGTCATCAAAAACAGTAAAGCAGAAATTTTCATCTATATTCTCAGTTACACAAAAATTACCTTTTCTTTTTGTACTTTGCTGTCTTTCTCACCCACAACCTAAAAATGTATCTCTGTCTCTTTTTTTCCTGAGAGAAACACTTTTCTTCAGGTAATCAACGTTTTTTTCTGTTCAATTATGGAAGTAATATTTCTTTACATGTAATATGTAATATTCAATGTTCCAGGAGCTGAGAAATAATGACGAACCAGCCACATATATTCTCTGTCCTCATGGGGTTCACTCTAGTGAGAGAAAGGAAAAAATAGGTCATCCTAATCCAAAATCATGCGTACCTTGTCCATCAATTTCCTAGGGTTGCTGCAACAAATGACCGCAAATTTAGCGGCTTAAAACACTGGAAATCGATTTTCTCACTGTTCTGGGGGCTCTTGGTGTGAACTCAAGGTTGAGCAGGACCACGCTCTCTCTGAAGCCTCAGGAAAGGATCCATCCTCACCTCTTCTGGGTCCTCAGCCTTGGCATTTCTTGGCTTGTAGATGCAAAAGTCCAATCTCTGCCTCTGTTGTCATATGACGTGCTTCTCCTGCGTGTGTCTCTACCCAAGTTCCTTCTTCTGATACAGATATCGGTAATTGGGTTTGAGCCCACCCTAGTACCGTATGACCTCCTCTTAACTTGATGACATCTGCAAAGACCCTATTTGTAAATAAAGTCACAGTCATTGGTACCCACGGTCAGGACTTTAGCATATCCTCTCTTAGGAGATTTGAGTTAAGCTATAGCACCATGCGAGGGGATGAGATAAGGCCGGGCATACACTAACGAGTATGCCTTTGCTGGAATCTGTGGGTCAGTCATGGTTTCTCAAGGAGGGGAGTCAGGGCTGCCGTGAGACCTGAAGGAGAGACAAGTTGCAGGTAGGAAAGTGGGCGGAACCTTGGTCGGGCAGCAGGGATGGAACCCAGGCAGGAGGTCAGCAGGGTGAATGGCCTGGGGAGAGAGACTGAACGCGGTGTATTTGAGGAAAGAGGAGTCAGTGGGTCTGAGTGGAGCATTGGCCATAAGGTGGGGAGGAGCACCGAGGAGGTGAGGTCAGAGAACAGGGCCCAGAGTCCTCAGGACTTTGAAGACCATGGCAAGGAGTGTGGATTCTGTCCTAAGGAAAATAGGAAGCCACTGAAGTGTAGCCATACACCTGCTTTAGCAGCCTGATATACAACAGGACAAAATCACATCTCTTAAATATTCATTTTAAGTCACTCAAGTATCCATCTCAGAGCAGCAAGAACATTCTCCTCCCAGGAGTCTCCTTCCCGTGTTAAATCCAACAACCAAGGGCTGACTCCATTCAACGGGTCACATAGCCCTGAGACCGATGGAAAATCCCTGGTCCTCTGCTGCTGTCCCTAGTCTTTGCTGTCGCTTCAGTGGGAGAAAAGCCCAACTAAAGGGGGCTGAGGAGCAAACGGGAGGGGAGAAGCAGAGAGAGCAGACACTCACAGTCCTCTTGAAAGTTTTGCTTCAAAAAGGACAGATGAATGAGACAGTAAACTTCATCTGAGTTCTAGAAAAGCAAGGAAAGATTACGTAGGTTGGGCCCAGATACATCTGCAATTATGGGAAGTCACCTAAGAACGGCCAAGGCTGTGTACAACAGCCAGAGGTTTCTAAAGGCCCTTCAGTTTTTAGTCACCAGGGAGGTCCCGCTGCTCCAGAAAGGGCGCCATCCGTGCTCAGCCAGGGCATAACTTCTTCTCAGACTAACTCCCTGGAGTAGGGTGGGCCTCTTCAGTTCAGAGAAAATGTTGCTGAAACAGGGAGAGTACTATTTCTTGTAAATCTTAAATCCACGTTGCAGTAAATTGCCAAAAGAACAACTAAAAACTGCTGAGTGACAGGCTGAGGCAGGAAGTTCTCCACACTTCCCCTGAACACCTTCCAGTTTCTTTCACGTCTTTTTCCTTATGCTCTCATCTCTTCACCTCCATCCATCAGTCCCTCTTTGCAGCTTCCTCTTCCATTGTCCCTTTCTGTGACATAAATGGAGGGATGCATCCACAAGCCAAGCAATGCCGTCAGCCAGCAGAAGCCAGGAGAGAGGCGTGGAACGGATGCTTCCTCAGAGCCTCCAGAAGGAACCAACCTGGTCAAGCCTTGATTTGAAACCTCAGGCCTCCAGAACTGTGAGAGAATAAATTTCTGTGGTTTAAGGAACCCGGGTTGTGGTCATTTGTTACAGCGGCCACGGGAAACTCATACAACCACTTTGCAATAAACAGGAATGAATACATTCAACAACATAATCATGCTGAGTGGCAGAAACCAGACAAAAAAGAGCACTTCTTGTATGGTTGTATTTATACGAAATTCTAGAAAATGCAAACTAGTTCATAGTGACAAGAAGCAGATGGGTGAGATGGGAGGGGCAGGAGGAAGGGATTCCAACAGGGCTTGAGGACACGGCACATTCACTATATTGATTGTGGTGGGACTTTCACAGGTGTATACATATGTCACAATACATCCAGTTGTATTAAACTATGTGCACTTTATTATGTGTCAATTATACCCCAAATACAGTAATAAAACTAATGCAGGTGAATAAACTCCACAACTTCATCTCGTAGATAGTCTTTTGGCACAGTTCCTCTGCCCGCCATGCTGTCTTGCCTGCCTCTCTCTTCTCTACCATGTGTCCTAATAATTACAAACAGACTTAGGTCTCTCCTGTCCTAACCCCCGTAGTCACCTTCACCCCCACCCTTCAAAAGACCCCACAAACCCAGTCTTTCTTTATCCCCAACTGGTTTTCACTTTCACTCTTTCCCGTCACTCTCAAAACAGTAGTCCACACCCAGGCTCCTGGTCCTCTCTCCAAAGTCCTGAACTTTTGTTTCTTAACCAGTTAACGGATTTGCCATAATGATCCTATTAGTTCAAAGGTCTTTGCTCAGTTCCATCTTCTTTGACCTCTTACTGCAAATCCAAGCCCAGCCTCCTTTTCCATTAGCAACTTTCTGCCAGAGACCCCCCCTCCCACAAACCCCCTGCTCATGCTGTCGGGTGCCTCCCTTTTCTGAATTTGGTGATTGATACCCTTTTCTTGCCAGCATGTGGTCACACTCATCCCCACCCATCCCGCTTCATTTCAAAGGGTGAGAATTTTCACAAAGTGAATAACAAACTGTCAATGACAACCCTCCCTCCTCCACAGCCCAGGCCTGTGAAGAATGCTCTGAAAAGCTTCCAGAATCTGACACTGGGGGGTGAATGCACCGTTTGGCAGGGCACATGGCTGAGCCTCAAGAGTGGCGTGATCGCTCTCCCCCTCTCTGGCCTCCCCTCCTTCTTACACTGAACTGCTCTCCCCACCGCCCTCTCAGGCTAGCAGTGTCTTCTCCGTCATGAAGCCTTCACTGTGAACTCAACAGACACTGGGCCTTCCCACAAGGGGTCCTTCTAGAAATGATGCTTCTTTCTGTTCTGTTCCCGTGTCCTCAGGTCATAGTTTCCTTGCCCTAACCCTGGGGAGGATGTGGAAGAGGGTGGTGGTGGTCAGCAGTCTTGGAGAGCGTCTCCTACACAGCGGGACGGTGGCTGCTGGGCATTGTAGGTGGAGGCTGGGCCCCCGCACCTGAGTTGGGGATGCACTGAAGCTGATTCAATTCTGTTATTATACCCTTCTCACCCTGTGATTCTACCTCAAGACCTAGCCATATTTTTTGTGACGTTGCCCTAAATACTGGTTGTTCTAGTACTGTGTGAGAAAACAAGGAAGGAAGAATCAAGCCTCGAAACTTGGCAGCCATCTTAACCTCAATACACGGAATTTCCTCTCTATTGTCAAGGAGTGGCAGGGGTTGGAATTTGCCCAGGGTCACACAGCTGTTCAATGATAGAATCAGCCTAGAGGCCAGGTCTCCTGAAATGCAGGCCAAAGCTTTTCCTATTTATTCACTGATTCAGGAACTATTTTATGAGTCCTAATATATGAAGTGTTACCCTGGGTGCAGACACGCCATGCTGAAAAAGATGAACAAAGGCCTTTGACCTCAAGGAATTGACATCTTACTGAGAGGAGAAAGGCCACAAACAAACAAACAAAAACAAATCTCACAATCATAGTCTGTGAAGAAACGTAAACAGGGACTATAACAGAGTAGATGGGGGAGGGGAGGGGAGGGCTTACTTTATTTTTTTTGGTTTTTTCCTGGTTTATTGAGGTACAGTTGACAAATAAAATTGTAAGGTATTTAAAGTGTACAATACAATGGTTAATATACATTTACATTGTAAAACATTGAGGTAACACATCCATCACCTCTTGTATTTACTTTCTTTTTTTTGGTGAGAACATTTCAGTTCGACCCTCTTGGCTGGCCTCAATTGTACAACGCAGTGTCATCAACTACAGTCACCATGTTATACATTAGATCCTCAGACCTTGTTTATCTTACAGCTGAAAGTCTGGACCCTTTTTCCAACAAGAGCTCCCATTTAGATGGTGAGGGAAGGCCACTCTGGGGAGGCGACATAGAAGATGAGATATAAAACGTGAGAAGAAACCAGGCAGACAAGGAGATGGGCAAGAGGGTTCCAGACAAAGGACACAGCATTTTCAAAGCCTTAAAGTGGGAAAGTGCTCAGGGTCTTTGTGTACCCCAAGCCAGAGGAGGCCTGGCTGGAGGATGGGGGATGGCAGTGTGGCCTGTGAAGGGGGAGGCAGATGGTAGATGACATCCTCCTTCATGTCCTGTCAAGGAATTTGCATTTTTTTCTAAAGGAAACAAGCGTCCCATGTCTGGCTCTCTTCCGTAAGATTTTGCCGGGATGATACAGTACTTGGGAGGTGAAGTTTCACTCTGTAGCTATTGGAAAACATAACTTGAACTAAAGAAGAAAAACTCGTCCGCTTCTGGACCAGAGAAGGATGAAGATAAAATGGAAAACCAGTCACAGTGTGTGGATTTTCCAGACTAAATTAAATCACCTATCTGGAGTTTCATGGATAGGCATATTGGTGTAACTCGTAAAATTTGTAAAATAAGTGAATTATAATGTATTGACATAGACAAGACAGCGGCCAACTGATGACTTTAACTGAGATCACTATTTGCCAAGAGTGACTCACTGAGGAGGTGAGTGTGGATCAAAACGTTTTAACAGAATTACTTAAATATACTCAGGGAGCTTCCTACCTAAACACATCAAAACGAAAAGCAGCCCTGTAATGGTAGCAATAATTCCTTCTAATATGGTGTTTTGTAAATTAGTGTTTTTACGCTGTTTCTTCAAACGAAGCTTCCAGTACAAGACTGTGCTTGTGCATTCACACACTGCTCCCGGCACATGCACATATGTGAAGAGACAGGGACTAAATGCCCAAGGGCTGAATTGCACTTAATTGAGAAGTTCCACCTTTTAAGATTGTTTGATAATTTTAAAACATTGGCGTAGGATATATATGTGACTGGGATTTCTCAAAGGAAGAAATGATTTTGCTTAAATTTTTTTTCTAACATAGTTTAAATTAATTTATTTGCTTCTCCAGCTCTCATCTGATTGTCTTACAAAGCCTCATTTTCCACTGTGAGTAACAATTTAGCTCCCAGTTACCAAGTGACCCTCCTGCAAGGAGACTGAGGCACAGACTTTCCAAATGAGACAGACGTGTGCCGGGACAGCACCTTTATGGGAGCAAGCAAACCCCATTTTATGTCACAAGTAGGATAAAGATTTTCCATAAACCAGAAAATATGTATCAATAGCCAAGGACACAGGAAAATATACTGTGTGCTAGGTTACTGGATGGACTTTCATAGAGGGAAAATCCTTATTCTTTCGCTTAAATTACCCAAGAATCCGCATTACTAAAACCTACTTTCAGGGGACAAAGCAGAACAGAGGCATGATGCTATGATGATTGGAGACAAAATTCCAGAAGGCTGGGCTGAGGATTAAAAAAAAAAGAGGACATGCAGTTACTGGTCTATTTAATTCCTTTTATTCCCACAAACCCTAAACAATGGATCATTTCCTTTAATTTTTTTTACGTGGCAGGCGAGGCAGGCTCCAAAGCTGTGAAATTATCTGCTGAGCAGGTTTGTCACCTGCTCAAGTTCTTCTGGCCAGAATGAAATAGATGCACACTAATTGCTTCCGGTGCATCCTTGTCTGTGAATAGGTGGAGAGAGCAGTCATCAACGTTCTTAGAGTCCATTGAATCGTCTTTTTATGATTTCCCTTAAGGTAAAGATAGATAGGAAGGAACGAGCGAGCTGGAAAAAGCTGGTGGAAGATGATATTCGGTTACTTTTGTTACTCAGAGTTCTGTTTGGTGTCATTTGTCTGAGGAAGTCAGTACTCTCTCTTCGGCAGAGAAGTTCAGTTGTAAAAACCCAGAAATTACCCTAGGATGTGTTCACTATGTGCTTAACACCTGAGTCACAGACATTAAAAATATTTCTAACTTTTTCTAAGTTCATAATAAAGTTTTAGCTATAATGAAAGCCAAAATTACAACTCAAATGGCTTAAAATCAATTAACCGTATTGATTCAGTTAGATTTGTCAAAAACTCTTGTTACTCTCTCACCTCAAATTAAATAACGTGTACAATTTGAACGAGTGGTCTGGGTATTTACCATTATAGATGACATATCTTGGCATTTTATTCTAAATACAGACATGAGCACACAAAATCCAGAGTATATTTCTGAATAAATTAGCGACATGTTTTTCGTATTAGAAATTTTAATTTTGAGTGTATTTCAGTTCCTTACAGGTCTTTTCGGTTAATTGCTTAATTGAAGTCAAGTTTAATACAAATTAGGGTACCTTAATTCTGATTTTTACTTTTCTATAACCGTATGTTCTTCAAAATATAATGGAATGATGAGATACCTTTTCAGAGGTGACCCACCTACAATCTAGCTTCACTCTCTTTTAGGGGATAAGCACTCAATAGATTACAAAGTCAAGGCTTTCGGACTTGAAATATTAACCCACGCACCTAATTTAGACACTCACATTCAGGATGCAGTTTTGCTTTTAGGAAATATTACAACATTGCCAGTCTTGTAGTTCAGGATGAATCCCATCCAGGCCATCTTTCTGGGATCCTCAAACTTTGACATCCGTCTCTCAGAGCCTTGGAAATTACTGTGAAGAACAGAATTCTGACTACAAAACAAGCTATGTTTCCGCTACTCCCTGTAATGTAAATGCATCTGTTGTAGAGTTTATTTTATTTTGACAATTAATATTTTCCGATTGTTGAAATTGATTCTAAGCAATGTCCACTCTGAAAAGGGAACTGTGTTATCTGTGGCAACTGGGATGAATTTGTACACAGATTCAAGTGTGCAAGACTTTCTTTGTATTTCTATAACTGAGCTTAATTTCTATTTTGAGCCCCAATCCACCAGGGGCACAAACTCAATCTCAGACAGTTCCGATCTCCACCCCAACACACACTGCGTATTTCTCTAGGCTTGTGTCTAAGTTCCATAGGCTTCAGCATCCCCAGGCACCAGGGGGAGGGCCATCCTGTTCTTACCAGACATCTGTCCATACAGGAGACTGCCAAGACACCCTCAATCCCATCCAGTCTCCGGGTGGTCACACTGGAGATCATGGCCCCGCCCTTCATGAACGCCACAAGGCCTTCTGCATTTGGAACTGTGTGTTGGAAATGGCTGGCTCTTCTCTTGCCTTCCTGGGCCATGGACAACTCTGAGGCTCCCTCAAGCCCACCTGTCTAGACACAACTCAGACATTTCTAGGCAATGCTTTTGAGTCCTTCTGAGTTTGCCAGAAGCAAAGCAATTGTTTCTTAGATTGTCAGATACCCCAAACCATATTGGGGTTCTGGCATTTCTTACCCTGCCTCCTCCAGCATTTGGGCCGATGTGACGAAAGAGAGGGGCTACCTCTCATGGATACTTCAGTGTCTAACTTCTCTTCCACCCCCTCCAACTCTCTTCCTCCGCCTCAGTTCTGGAGGGTAACTGGGCTCTTCCCCAATTCTTCTAAAGCACTTGTTTGTGGCATGCATTGGGTTAAAGATGGTGGCAATTTCTTGGGTCTTTCTCCAAAGGAGATGAGGCATGATACCCCTCCCCTTGGATATGGGGCAGCCTCAGTGACTCACTCGAAACCTATAGATTATGGTGACAATAATACTGTGTGACATTTGAAGCTGAATCAGAATAAGTCTTGAAGCTTCTGCTTTGTTCGCAGAATACTCACTCTCCAGATGCTTCCTCTCGGAATCCAGCCACCACGCTGTGAGAAGCCCAAACAACATGAAGGCATGAGTAGGTACCTTAGTCCAGAGTCCAGCTGAGCTCTTAGCCAACAGGTGCATCAACTGCCAGCTGCACGGAGGAGCCATCCTGGACACTCATCCCAGTCAAGCTTCTGGATGAGTCAACATCTGACTGAGACTGGATAAAAGACCCATAAAAAGAAGGGTTCAGCTGAGCCCTTCCCAATTCCCAAACCACGAAATTGTGAGCAACATGAAACGATTGTTTTAAGCTGCTAAGTTTTAGGGTAATTGGTTATGCAGCAACAGATAATCAGAATATGGCACATACTTTATGCTCTTAAACTCAAAATCCAAGCTTTGGCAACTCCAAAGTCTCAGCATCTTTGTTTCTCTGCCTTTCACAAAATCAGACTTCACTGAGAGAGATGATAAATATAAGGAAATATGACAAATAGGATGGAGGTAGTGTGTATGGAATCTTTAGTTGTCTCAGTACATTATCCCACCCCAAAGGTATGACATGATATATGGAAGTGACGCGGTTTTTGTTTCTCTTACAAAGAGGGACAGGTTTCCATTCTTGAAAGAGAAAAAAAAAAAGGTAAAGGACCAATTTGAAAAACAGTATAATTTTCCTACTTTAGGTAGTCTCAGGACTTTGAGATGCTGGAGCCATAACAAGACAGGAGGGGTAGGTGGGTCGGGAGATGAATCAGCCTGATGGTGTGCACACCCGCTTTTGTGGAAAACTATTTAGGGAGTAAGTACTTAGACACAGAGGGAGACCTTGCAGAAGGTAACTCAGCGATTCAATTGATGATTGAATCAATTCCCCAGTGCAATGCAACAACATGCTGAAAGAACATTCCTCGGTACTCTCTTTCAATCTCTTCACTTCCCTCCATCTCCACTGGCTTTGTTCTGATCTCTTTACTAATTAGCCTTCTCTGTACCTCACTCTATGTGACAAAGTATAGCTGTCCCACAGTCCTTGAGGGTGTATGTTTCACTCCAGTCACACACAGAGCTGCCCCCGTCTCAAAGCTAAATCCCTACGATGATGATTGATTTGGTTTCATTTGAGGCAGGTGACTCCACGGACCTCTTCAGTTCAGTCATGGCTGGGGGTGGGGTTTCTGTAGCACAACCCTGGTTGGCAGGAGCCCACTTCCTCCAAGCAGGAGTTGTTGGAGAAGGGGCATTTCTGTGAGCACAGCAAGTACCCCAAAGTTGTCTACTTGGTAAAGTGTCTTTTATATAATGAAAGCTCACTAAATCATAGCTGTTAGGAGAAAAGAACTAGGTAACATTTATTATCATTCTTGGTTTAGATTAATTACCGGAAAAGGCTCTCGACATCATGGAACACCTCAAAGATATTCCCTAGTCAAAATCTTAAGAACTTCTTCCTCAGTGCCCCAGACTGACTGCATATTCTCACTCTGACTTGGGGTCTTTACTGAGAATGCCATCAAGGCTGATCCATCCTCTATAATGCTCACAAAACACAATTGGCCGGACCAGCAGAATCATAAGGAGAGCTAATCACTTTGGGACATCAATATCCCTGTGGAGGGAAGCCTTTGTCCTAAATCATAACAATAACTGCCAGTTATTGGATGCTTGCTCTCTGCCTGTCGCTTGTCCCAGCTGAGAAAGTGAAGTTCAAAGGGTAACTTAGCAAACAAAGGGCAAGGCTGGGATTCAAATCCTGCGTGTCTGTTCACCTTCATAACACGCTTCCCGGGAAGCACGTGCTCCTGCCTGACCACAGCCCTCCAGCAGCCACAAGTCTTCGTGCTTCACAGCCCTCTTTCTCAGCTGACCCAGGGTGCCACTTCGATCCATTCCATTTGTCTTGCTCTCAATCTCTGTGAAGGGTTCCCATCCCCATACCTCCCTGAGAAATAAACTTCTGGGAACTAAGGTTCTTCCCTCTCTGTCCTAGTGGCTCTCACAGGAATATCATGTTCCACCATAATCCCAATACTCCATGTCTTCACAAGTGATCGGCCCCTAAGGAGTAGGCTCCAGACCCCAGCTGAGCTGATCCTGTGTTTTTGGGTTTGGGGTCAAGAGATTGAAGCAGGTCTCTCTCAGTTGCCGTAGCTCTAATATGTCAAACTCAGGAGCTGCCAAGGATCACGTTTGCCACTATGTGAAAAGAAATGAACAGAGAGGAGCAGAGGTCAGACAGAAAGAGGTAGAGTTCCATGGGGTTCCAGCCCCTGGTCCCTGTTTTTGTGATACAATTATGTGACCTCAGACTGTTACGGAGCAGGCCACTAGACTATCACCTTCATGAGAGCAGGGATCAGTCCGGCCTTGCTCACTATTGTGCCTGTAGAGTGTAGCATGGTGCCTGGTATGTAGTAGCATACAACAAATAGCTGTTGGAAGAGTGAATGACACATTCCTATGGCACCTTCTATTAATGTCTCCTTTTTTCTTATGAAGAGCCTTGACTCAGGAAGTTCAGTCAACTCTATTATCCAAACAGTCCTGGTTATTAACTAGATTGTCCATCTATTCATCCATTCATCCACAAATCCACACACCCACCATCCCACCACAGAGCTCCTCCTGGGAGCAAAGCACTTCCAGGAATTGAAGATAAAAGTCCAAAGACGATGGTCATTGAGGGCTTCTGGTCTAGGTGTGAGGACAGGCGTCTAAAATGTAATCAGTATTCTCCAGGCCATCCAGCATGGGGGAACAATTGAATGACAACAACACTAACCCTGCAGTATTTCTCTGGCTCAACCCTCATCTCACAGATTTCCCATGGATTTGCCCCTCCCACTGAGAGGCTTCTCAAAAGCTCACACTCTGGTCCTGCACAGCTGTGCACAACTCCACGCACTCCTTCTTCAGAGGGAAGAGTGGTTCCCAGCTGTGTGCTCCATCAGATGGCTTGGCTGCTCTGGCTGGCCCCGCCCAACAGAGATGGGCCCCAACCTCAGGTGGTGTCTAGACCCTCCGTCAGAGCCATCTTCAGCCACGTCTTCCTCGCTATTCTGGGCCTGGCAGCCTCTCCCTTGCCTGTTCCTTGGATCCCAGGAGAACCCAAACAACTCTCTGGTCTTTCCTATGAACTTCCTCCCAATCTCCCTCCTGCCCCACCACTGCCTCTCCAGCTATCTCACTGCTACAATGAGGCTTCATGTTCTTTTTAGCTTCTTCCCTTTTCCAGGGTCTGCTTCTCTTCCCTCCACCCACAGATTTGGACCACTTACCATCACTTATCATTCACTGAGAGCTAAACACATTACACACTTTCCCTCATTTGAAACTCTCAAACACCCATGAGATTTGGCGCTACCATCCCCATCTTACAAATGAAGAAACTGGGTCTCAGAGAGGTGATTTGTGCAAAGTCCAACCTAGACAAAAAAACTTTCTTCACTGCACTGCCTCTGTAAGGTCCTCAGAAGCATGTAGGTTTATAGACTCAGCTCAGGCAGTGTCACTACCTGGACAGTGTCCACAGGGCTTGGGACTACTCACCCGGAATTCAGGAGGCTCATCGGGGCTGAGCATTCATCCCACACGTTCATCTCTGAACCTAGAATGAAACAGGTTCCAAATCTCATGATTCAAAAGCCTCTCCAGGGCCTTTAAAGCTTTAATCCATTAGGAATAACATCAGTTTTGGCTGAGTTGTTAAAAATGATTTATGATGGAAAATTTCATACATTTATGAAAACAGAAGAAGAGTGTAATGAACCCCATATACCTGTTACCCAGCTGCAGCCATTAGCAACCAGAGATCACTCACTTGGGGCTGTACCCCCACCCTCTGCCCCTCAGTGCTGGGTTCATCTGAAGCAAATCCCAACACCATATCTTTTCATCCATGAACACTTTGACATGAGTCTCTAAAAGTTATCATCATACCAAAAAGTTAACAGGCATTCCCTTCTATCAAGTGTTCAGTCATGGTTCACATTCTCCCAATTGTATCACTAGTTTTACAGTAACTGCTGTGTTAGAATCAGAATTCAAAAAAGGTCTACACATCTCATTTGCTTAAAGAATCTTTCAATCTCTCTTACCTTTGGGTTCCCCCGCCTCTTTGATTTTCTGCAATTTTTAAACCTTCTGGTTATGGAAACATGAGAGTAGAGAGTTCTCCAAAAGGTCTTAGTCACTCGAGATGAGAACAGTTTTTCCTGGGGACCTTAAAATACAGATTCTGATCTGGGAGGGCTGGGGTGGAGCCCGAGATGCCGCATGTGTGACAACCTCCAAGGGCATCCGTACATTGCTGGTCCAGGGACCACTCTCTGAATAGCAAGTCTGTCAAATTCCACAGTACAAATTTTGCTAATTTTGCTAATTGCATCTCAGAAGTGTTCCTTTGTTTCCGATATTTCCCATAAGTTGGTGCCTAGAGGCTTGATTGGATTCCAGGTCCATCATTTTGACAAGAATTCTTCATAAGCATACTTGCTATTGCATCACATCACCCATCCTTCTGGCTGTCCCATTTTGTTATGTTAGATATTTAGGGTCAGCCTGACCTTCCATTATAGATCCCTGTTAGTAGCTTTAGCAGCTATTGATCTCTTCATCGTGCAGATCAGTGGTTCTCAAAGCTGGCTGCACATTAGAATCACTTGGAGAGATTTTAAAACACGTTGATGCTTGAGTCCTATTCCAAATCAATTATATCAGAATCTCGGGGTTAGGTTCATGCAGTGTGTGAGTGTATGTGTGCACACACAAGCGTGCCCAAATGCAACTGTGCACTGCAAGTGCAAGTGTTTTACACCCCTCACAGGATTCAAATAGGCACCATGTAGGGTTGGAAAACCATTGGCCTAGATAATGTATTTTCATTGTGATTTCCAAAATGGTGATATCTCAATCTATCCTTTTTTCTTCATTGATTTTGCTGTGTTTTCAAAGTGTAGAAATGCTGGTTCAGAAAGGGAGCCAGGCGATATGCTGCAAAATCGATGAGCTCCAGCTCATACCCTGAGGACGCTCACTCCTTCTGCTCCTAAAGCCACCCCCACCCCTCGCTTCCAGGGTCTCCGTCTCCAGGGACCTCAAGCTGCCTCTGAATATCCAGAGCCTGTCACCCACAAAGTCTACGCCTCATACCCCATATGCCCCATTGGGGGTGGAGATGGACTTTTCATTTCTATACTATTTTAACCTCTTCAAAATGATCATAGAGTATGTTTCTAAAAAAAGACATTTTAATTTTCAGAGGAGAAAGTGAGAAACGACCCTTCTAACTAACTCTGCACTTTCGCCTTAAATCCCAATGAGCCATCGAGAATCCTCTTGAATGATGTCTCTGGGCGGCAGAGGATGCCACATTAAAACATGGAGGTTAATTTGGAAAATGAAAAGTTTCAGCCTCCCCTTATCGCACAGCTTTCTCCAGTCTAGGCTCGTCCTGGCAGGAGTAGGGCACAAGATCTGCACAGATCAGAAGAAAAAAGACTGGAGTGAAGAAAACTTGCCACCTGCCACGGGAGGAAAAGCCGGTCAGAGTTTTACTCTCAAATTCCTTCCACCTGTCTGGCTTCCTCACTCTCACCTCCTTTCCATCTATTTTTTTTTTTTAATGTATCAGTTATTTAATTGAGGTTTTAGAACACCAAGTTGTGAGGATAAACGTCATATGTGAGGAAGAACACAGACGCACGCAGCCTTGGAACCAAGGAATCGCTTTGATTTGGGCAGGAGTTGAGAGCCCACAGCTTTCTGGTCAACCTCGCGCTGGTCTGTAAGCTTGGACGCGCTCTCTCTCTCTCTCTCTGTGCAGAAGAGTTGTAATCAGTCTCTCTGTTGACTGTCAGGAATCCTAAGCATGGTGGAGAAGCCCAGGCTTCACTCCTTCAATGGAAGAGGCCTAATGGAAATGACCTGGTAGCTCTTGGCCGCAGCAGGAGTAGACGTAAGATGCTGGATTCATTCATATTCTTTTCATATTGCAGTCATTGAGCACTGACTTAGGGAGCAGTTGGAGAAAACTCTTTATATGATTCCCAAACAAACAGCAGTTTTCACCCACTGTTCTTTAAATGTTGTGCTGCGAGTAAATTAGTCAGTTCTTTTAAATAAGTACCCAAATACTGTGGACACTGGTTGTTGATACTGAGCTCATCCAAGTGATGCAAATAATGATTAACGAAGAAAGGAAGAAGAAAGGAAGGGAGGGAGGGACTCATTTCATTACACAGCTTCTTTTCATTTCATTCTTCTAAGCCAAGTATTACATTTGTTTAATTACATTTGTCTCAAGAATATTAAGAAACAGGTAATTTCCTTTAAATGTATAGAACAGTCTCATAGGTACTGATGTAAGAACATATCATTCGCTACCAAAGGTACAACCATCCTACACTTTAAGAAATCTTTTAAATTCTGTTCTCAAGCTACTTGAACGTTTAGTTATGGAGGTTTGTAAAGAACTTTCAAAAATCAATAGTTGTGTCTGTATACACATTAATGGTGAATTTAAAGCGGTTAGCCTCCTCTGTAACCCACACACTCAATCTTTTTTAGTCACTGCTAAATGCTCTCTTAGACCCAAAGGTGAGAGAGCAGGGAGCTTTCCTCAAACCTGGGCAGCTGCACTGTGGTTTAACGTGACAACAGCGAGGAGCCCTGGGGACCTGGGACTCATCAGGATGCCCTGCCTCCGTCCCAGCCTGGACAGAGGCTCTGCTTCGCTTCTTCTCGAGAAACGTGGATGCCCTATGAATGCAGCTTAGCCATGGTTTATTTTTTAAATATTTTGTGAAATGTTCCATTTTATATAATCTGGTGATGCAGAGGTTTGCAGAAATTGTAGGGGAAGATAACGTTTTATTCTAGAATCTGAAGAAACCTATGAATCTCTTGCCAGAAAAATGCCATATTTTATATATATATATATATTTTAGGGGTTCCCAGAAGCCATTAAATACATACTTGGATTCTAGGACCCCAGGTTAAGAATTTTGCTATAATAAAGCAAAAACCCCTTTTGTAAGTTCATCATTACTTTTTTCTAAAATCCCTTTGTTTTGAATATTTTATTTTATTTTTTTAATTAATTTATTTTTTGGTGAGGAAGATTGGCCCTGAGCTAACATCCATTGCGAATCTCCCTCTTTTTCGCTTGAGGAAGATTGTTGCTGAGCTAACATCTGTGCCGAGCTTCCTCTACTTTGTATGTAGTACACCACCACAGCATGGGTGTGTCAGTCTGTGCCTGCGATCCAAACTGGCAAATCCCGGACCACCAAAGCAGAGCATGCAAACCTAACCACTATGCCACCAGGCTGGCCCTGGGTTTGAATATTTTAAAATTTTAAATTGAAATTTTGAAAACGTGTGGAGTCAAGCACAAAGAATATTATAATAAACACGATCTTACTACCTAGAATGAACAATAATTAATATTTTATCACATTTGCCTTCAGTCTTTTAAAAAAAAAAAAACACAGGTAATATATCCATAGAATCTTCTTTTAAAAAAAAAACATTAACAGAGAAAGCTACAAGTCAGTTGGCCCATCAACCCCATCTCCACTAAGGTGAGCTCTGTCCAGTGAGTCCAACTTTTATATTTTTGCATTTATATGTGTGCTCACCAACCATGGACTTGGGTGCCTTTTGAAATAATTTATATAAATTATTTTGTGTGTGATTCTCTGTTTTCCTCCTTACACTCAATGTTATGTTTTTGAGATCCATCCATGTCGAGATGGAAAGATAACAGGAGAGACTATGCCATGGGGTGGGGGGCGTCGGGTTCATTCCTTTATAATTATTTTTTAAATCTCAACTTTCATATTTTGTTGCTTTAGAGTTAGATCTGAATAAAATATGATAGAACACACAGGAGAGGATGTGAGCGCAAAGGCTACCTATAAAGACTCCAAGGTCTTTAGGGCACACTACATATTTTTTTAGTACAAATTTTTTTTTAACCTGAACTTGTCATTTCTTCTTCTGATGACCTAATTTTGTTAAAACAATAAAAGGCCAATTCTCCTTTCTGTGCCACATGAAGCTCTTTCTTGCATCTTCTGATTCCCCAGTTTCTATATTCAGGGTTGGCACCATGATATCTTGTCAGAGTTAGAAGAAAATTCTGTAGTCGATATCTATGTTCTGGGCCTGAATTTTCCTTTTGATGTGAGACAGAGCAGATTTTCAAAAGTGAAGTCACCTTGCTCTAGAGGACAGAACTTTGCTAAATGGCTGTGCTTTGTCTACCTTGGGAGCCGCTGCAGTGCCTACAGAGCCCCTCACACGTAAACCTTTCATCAGAAGACAAAATAGAAGAAAACAGACCAGTAAAACATAAGGCGGGAAGTCATTTCTGTGTGATCTGGCAAAGCTCAATTTAATCTACCAGAAAATTCCTCGAATGGTATCTAGTCTGAAGGGTTTTTGTACCCACGCTGTTTCACAGTCACACCCAGACGTGCCCTCCGCCCAGCGGCTCTCCACACGTAACCTGGTCAGGAGCACCTTCAAAACTGGAGGTGGGGCTCAGCTCTCTAAGCTCTTGGAGCCTGGCCATGCCAGACAGTGACAGGCACCCCGGAGTTCCTGATGGGAGAAACTGAAATCATAAACATATGCTGCTTTTCATCACACTTCATGAAAATCATAAATAATCTTTAAGTTTAAGAGAAAAGGCTTTTGGGGAAGCCATGTTTGATACTCTGGTTATCCCTATCAGTATTCTCATATTTCGTATCAACTTTGGAATATGGCTTCTTCTTATAAAAATTATTTAAATACAAAGGATGCATTTACCAAATGACAGGATCTAAAATGTAGGGGGCTTGGAGAGAAGGAATCCTACCCGTTTTTCCACCCTTTAGCTGAGGGACTTTAGGCGAGTCACCTAACCTCTCTGGGCTTCCTAAGCTTCAAACGAAGGCTTGGAAAAGAAAAGCACTAATATTTTTATATATATATATATTTTTTTCTCCCCAAATCCCCCCAGTATATAGTTGTATATTTTAGTTGTGGGTCCCTCTGGTTGTGGCATGTAGGACGCCACCTCAGCATGACCTGATGAGCGGTGCCATGTCCACACCCAGGATCCGAACTAGTGAAACCCTGGCCACCAAAGTGGAGCACGTGAACTTGACCACTCGGCCACGGAACCAGCCCCTACTGATGAAATCTGAGAACCTCCAAACCCGATGGAGACGATGTCGGCAGTACAGAAGTCCTTAGTTACCTATGATCTCACTGTTAGTACAACATTTAAATAGCCAAATACGATCTTTGCCCACTTTATTACTTTGGGATTATTTTAATACTTTGTGTGGGTGTTAATTAGTTGATATTCACACACACATAATCGCTCACATACTTCAGGCCTATAATTTTTCTATCTCCCACATTGATCTTTCTTAATATCTCAAAGGAAGAGAAAGCAGATAGAAACACTTGACTTTAGCTCACGGAACATTGAGACATCTCATAACCAGGCAGGTGAAACCGAGGCATTACTTAAAATGTTTCTTTGGCTCATGAAATGATAGTTCCCTCTATGTGAAACTCTTTTGAATTTCACCCTTTCTCCAGGATTGACATGTGTGTAGAAGGCTTGAAGGACCTGAATGACAGGATTATGTTCTTCCCACTCTCTCTGCCTGAAGAGAAGGAGAAGAATCTGGAATACATCCTTGAAAGAGCCACTACAAGATTCTTCCCTGGCTACGAGAAGGTAAGCAACAGACTTCTGCCCTACTCTATGACTCGGGTCAAGCGGGAGAAAAACCAACGAAACTGAGAATAGATAAAACAACTTTATTTGTACACGAAAGATCCCAAAACACTTTGTGAAAGCAAAATTCTTCCCCCAACTGCAGTTACAAACCAATCTGCCCTTCCACCTCCCATCCTGGTTCTGGATTGAATTTTTTTTCTTTAATTAATGCATAACTTCAGCACTATTTGTGGCTCTGGTGCTGGCAGAAGTTCAGTTGCCTGATTTAATTCCAGAGTAAAATAGAGCCTTGTGAAGAGGATTTTTGGGTGGGGGCGGATTCCACACTAATTAGAGAGCTAAGGGGGGAAAAATGGATATTATTTGTAAAATACACTAGATAGTACCAGGGCTCAGAGAAGTTTATAAGGCTTAGCCAAATTCTACACAATATTCTGAAATTCAAGAAAAAATTGTTCTAATAATAACACTATTTTTCATCTGTCTCTGCATTTTTAACAGCTGAAAAATAATGTCTGAAAAAGCTTGCGCATTAAGCAAATACTTAGTGCCACCCCTAATACAAGGGTTGGATGACTTTAGTTATCAATGCTCTTGTTCTCCAGATGCTTTCATCGTAAAATCAGTAAATGCAGGAAAGGATCATGAAAAATGTTAGAGTTTGGTAAAACATGAGCCAGGTAAGTTTTCCAAACTCACTTGCAATGCTGGTTTAATCCATCCTTTCTGGGTTAAGTAATGATAATTTGGACTGAATGATTTAATACATACATTAAAAAATATTTATCAGATCAACAATGTTAGAGCCTAGCATGTAATGCAGATTATGTAATCGATACTTACATATTTGATTATAGATACTCTAACTTCCAAGGTGGTACTTGCTCTTAGGTACACTTACTGAGTTATCAGTCCCGTTGGTCCAAGATGGAAGATGAATCAAACTGTGAATAGTCTATACTTCAGGCTTTCTCCAAATCATTCCTTCAAAAGCACTTAAAAGATAACACACTCCTTTGTAATTAGCATATAACTGAAGAGATTTTTATCTTATAATTTTTCCAATACTGACAAGGGAATGGATGATTAACACCACCCTTCCCAATGACTGAAGTTTCTGCTGTGGGATACAACAAAGTACAGAGATTTCCCTCCTGGCTAAAAATAGTAACAATAACATCATCACTAACAGCGCTAGCTAATTGTAATGAGGGCTCCCCTCTACCAAGGGCTTACTACGTACATGTCAAGAGCTGTGCTACGCATTTTGCAGGCTTGGTCCCATCTCATCATAATAAGAACCCCATGAAAGAGCTTTATCCCCATACAGATGAGGCAACCAGAGCTTAAGGAAGCAAACAAGTTGCCCAATGTCATACAAAGTTGGAGCCTGTACTCAAGTCTTTCTAACTCCTGATCCCATGCCCAACCATCACGAAATCATAGAATTTTAGGGCTAAAATATACCTTAGTGTCCTCCAACTCCAATCTTTCATTTTGTATTCAATTGATTTTGACTTAAAGTGACCCATAAGTCAGGACCCTATTAGAAGAAAATTTGCTTATAAAAGAGGTTTGGGTTCCCGTGAGAATGACATTCTCCCTGCAAAGAGCAGCACAGCTAAGGAACCTGCCCTGAGATGGTGCCAGGAGAGAATATCACCACGGACCTGGAAGAGCCACCAAGCCAGGCTACGGTGGGGAAACCGTTCGTGAAGATTCGTAGAGTAGGTACAGGGAGATGGAATGAACACGAAGGCCACGAGATTGAGCTGTCTCCAGGGCTGAGAATACGTGAGGAGGATTTAAGCTATCCACCTCTTTTAGGTGAATAAACTGAAGCCCTCAGAGAGATGGAGTTTATTCAGCTCACACAGCCAGTGGCACAGAATAGATCAGGAACCAGTTTCTCAACTTCTAGAAGACATTCTGCCAAATCACGCTGACTTTAAATTCTATGCTAGGTATGCCCCCGAATCCTCTATCCTCTCCTTCTCAACT
Source organism: Equus quagga (assembly GCF_021613505.1). NCBI lineage: Eukaryota > Metazoa > Chordata > Mammalia > Perissodactyla > Equidae > Equus > Equus quagga. The sequence continues at coordinate 13,790,339 of NC_060281.1, forward strand.
ATCACGCACGCACTGAGAGACCATGGGCAAGATTTTCTCGTGGGCAGTTGGCTGAGCTGGGCTGATATGCGGCTCCTTGAAGTCATCCTAATGACTGAAGAGTGCAAACCCAGCACCCTCTCGGGCTTCCCTCCGCTACAGGTCATGCTACCCAAACGGCTCCCAGGAACCACAGGGAGAATGAATGTGTATCATTCATTTATTCTTTCAGTCATTCATTATCACTTAAGAACCTGCTGACTTCTTTATGCCAAAACCTGTACTAGAGATACAGATGCCCTCAAGGACCACACCTAGTGGGGGAGACAAGCACAGAGATAACCTCTACATAATGTGGCAAATTAAAAAGTAAAATGATCCGGGAAAGTAGATGAGAGTCACCCAGGCCAGCATGGGGATTTAAGGCAGGCTTCTTGCAGGAGTTACATCTCAAAGACTTTGCCTGGAATGTAGTAGAAACTCAAAAGTGGCCGCTTACCTCTAGATAAGGTGAGGGGAAAACACTTAATATAATCCTAACATAGCCATTATTTAATAACCATAACCGTTGACTCTGCTCTTACTACATGCCAAGCATTGTCCCAAGCACTGAATGCACATGACTTCATTTATTTTATTCCATCCTCAGAGTAGATAGGAAAGGAGACACAGAGGGGTTAAGTAACTTTCCCTAGGTTGCACTGTTAGCAGGTGACAGGGCTGGCACTCAAACCTTTGCTTCCACGGCCTGGATTCTAAAATACTTTGCTATGTTGGTAGATTTCTTTACAGCCTTTTAACAATATACTTATTTAAAATAGTTGTAATCTGAGTTATGATAATTCTGCAGCCTCGATTTTCCACTTCACAATACATTATAAGCATGTTTTGGTATTGTTAGTCTGCCTCATTTTTATACAATGAAGTCTGTTTTATACATATTTTTGAAAATTTTCACAGTTATATAATACTCCATTTATTGTGCTCAGAATAATCTTATTTTAAATAATGAAAATTGCAAACGACCTAATTTTTCAATACCTAACTAATGAGGCTATATCCATCATACAGAATTTTATGCAGCCACTTAGTTACAATTTCAAAGAGTACATAACAACATGAACAAATGCTTAAGATATAATAAAAATGAGGACTTCTCTTTATTAGTTATACATCAGGATACTCTGGAATATTTACTTTTGTAAATAATGTTACAACAGCATCTTCATGGGTATGGATTTTTCCACATTCAAGATTACATCATTAGGATACAATTTTAACAATAGGATCACTTGGTTACAGCATATGAACATTTTGTGGTTCTTGAGAAATACTGCTAACTTGCTTTCTACAAGGGGAGCATCACGTTGCAATGCCACAAAATGTATAAAAATTCCATTTTATCTCCTGCCTCTACCAGCAATGAGAAATACAAACACTTTTTCTCTTATGCAAAAATGTGCCTTGTTTATATTTTACTTTGTTTATTTTGCTATATTCTCTTCTCATGAATAGTATACTTAGTATACTTTTGCATTTTAGGAATTCAAAGCCAGAATCAGCCACATCCCCACAATTAACAAATTTCTCCAGCCTGGAAGCCAGAGGAAGCCTCCCCTAGATGAAGACTCCATTGAAACTGTGAAGAGTATTTTCAAATCTGAACGTGGCATGTTTCTTAAAAACATGGGCACTATAGTAGCGGAGTATTAACAAATGAGGTCTAAGGAACTCAGTAAACTGTTCCCCTTCGCATTTGTAGCAGTACCCAGAAGGAAATCATAAGGCCATTTTAATAAAGTGATAAAAAGCATAAGGAAATAAACTACCTAATACTTGTCATAAATCAGACAAAAACCTTTTGTTTTTCGTAAGACAGGAAAACACCAATTAATCAGAATGACCCAAAAAAGAATTCTTCTGCATCCTACCTATTGCAAAAGAGAAAAGTCATAAGTAAGCAAATGGATATGACGGATTTGTTTAAAAACCAACCAAAAAAGCACACACACATCACCACTACCCGCTCCCACCACCTTTTGGGAAAAGTCCAGGACACAGCACAGCTTCAGACTAGTTTCTTACCCTTTCACTCACTAGAGTATTTTACACATACAGTATATATTTCTAGGATCAAGTTCTCATTTAGTTTCTACTTCAGGATCCTAATCACAGTTGAGTATAAGCTGTCGGCTGTCAGAATCTGATGGTCTTTCTCCATCACCTTTGACACTCAGCAAGTGTGTGGAACGCCCCAGTGACAACCTGCTTGTGTAACAAGCTCTTTGGCACCATTAGGATTAGAGGGATTTTCTTTTTTTGGGGGGGGAGGGTTGGATATGTTCAAAGTATATCACAGGATTTTGTTTGGGTTTCCTATTTGGTAAAATTAGTAGTGTTTTTCTTTCTTTCTTTCCTGAATTGAATTACTTATCACCAGAAGTTTAACCACCTCCTTGAAAGTGAATTGGGCAAGGTGACTGAACACAACCTATCCACTCGGCTGTTGTCAGCTGGGAGCTCCACCCACCGTTTCATTTAAAGAAAGGATTTGCAATCTGAACCACTGCACAGAGCCAACAGGACCAAAAATGCGGATCTTTAGAGCTCTAAGGGGTCTTGTCGATCATTTAGTCCAAATACTGCCTTAAGGAAGAGAGACTGGGACCCAGAGAGAGGAAATGACCTCCGAAGATCATCCGGTCAGCAAGAGTCGGGCTGGGCTCCAGTCTCCTGATGGTCAGGCTGGGCCCTCAAAGTGCGCTGGGCACTAAAAGTCAGAACGGTGCCCAAAAAGGAAGTGGCAATCTGACACAAAATCATTTTTGTTTCAGACTTATTACTGTTTCACAGAAAGAGAGAAAAAGAGAATACTTGTTCCTGAGGAAGAGTTCTGGCTTAAATAACCCTCCTTCCCAACCTCTTTCATTAATAATCGAACTTTTAAATATCAAGGATGATTTGTGTATACAGAGAAGACACTAAAATGAAAGGAATAGGCTCAAAACAGAGTGCCTTTTATCTGAATACTAAATACATTGTTAGTACACACTGTGCTGAGAATGGATTTTTCAAAGGAAAAAATAACAATGGCAGCAATACAATTAAAACAGAAAAAATACAATTTCTAATAATTTCTAATATAACACAAATGACAAATTGATACATCAGCGTTCTGGGCAGTCCACTGAGTGCATTCCATTATCCGATAAGCTGCGGTTTAATGTAAACTTTCTTCAGATGTGCATTTGGAATTATTAAAAAACACCACACATATAAAACTAGAGATGCAAATGAAAGCGTATCACAATTCATTAGACATCTTTAATGAAAACAGGACCCAACAACTGGAAAACAAAGTTTTTGTTTAAAAAAAAACACATCAAACTGGTGTTCATATTAGAGGTGACAGTGTGTCTTTTGTTTCTAACATAAAACAAGACACTAAACATTCCATATCAAATTTATCTTTTAAATACATAGCGTATGCTCTGCCGGACGGTGCAGAATGACGGGAAGTGAGTGTTCGGTTCCTCCGATTCTCAGAGCAGCAGAAAGACAAGTCTCAGAATCATCAGGAGGCTGGATGAAAATAAAAGAGAGGCGGGCAGTCACATCGACGCAGCGTAGACAGAACGGGTCGGGGCTCCCCTAACCTGTTCTGTTACCAAACTGGAGCTCCAGTTCCCTCCGACTTCTGCTCCTTGGGGCAGGGGTGACCTCATTATGGCTGTATTTGAACTTCCCAGACAGAACCAAATTAGCCACTTAAAACTGTTCACTGAATGAATGAGGAAAATCAGAACTCACTGTTCTGAAAATCCAGGATGGAGGTTCCTAAGAGAAAGGTTTGGAAGGAAACTCGAAACTCAAAAGCCAGTAAAGTCAAGCAACTTGAAAAAATAATCAAGGGGCAATTTGGGGGTCATTATTACAACCTCAGCCACTTTCCATTGATTGGCGTCTTCTTGACCCAAAAACCTGACTTCTGATGCCTTCAACCACCACATCTCATTTTTAGAACAGGCCCACAACTGGAAAGCAGACTTTTGTAATCACATTTTTTTCCCTTAAATCATAAACATAATACATAGCCGTACTAGAAAATTATATAGAAAAGGAGAAAGAAGAAAATTACTCATTACACTACCACTCATAGATAAACACTACTAATAGTTCAAAGTATTTCATTCTATCTTGCTTTTCCATACAGATTTTTAAAACTTGAGATCACGCTATATTTGGTTGTTTTCATCCTGTTTTTAATCTCCTACATCATTAAGATTCCCAACGCCACTAAATACTTTCTGGAAAAATGACATGTAACGCCTGCTCAATACTCCATTCATTGAACATGAGTGAAACTTCCTTACTGATGAACTTTCAGGTTGTTTCTAATTGTTCACTTTATCATGTCTCTTCCATTAGAAATAAGCTGCAATAAACACCAGCCTTTGTATATACCTCATTATTTCCTTGGAACAATTTCCAAAAAGTAGAAATGTCTATCAAAGGAAACAAACATGCTTATGGCTTTCAATGTATAAACACAGCTTCCAGGAGGAATCAAACATGCTACCTAGGCATTTTTACCTGGTAACATGCTTAATCTCATGGATAGAAATACTGTGATTAAATTAACGGAAACTTGAGGCTCCTCATTTACCTTTCAAAAAAATATTAAGTTTTTCTCCCTTAAAAACTCAAGATAACTACAGCAGTCTGTCCCTCTGGCCTAGTGTCTCTGCGAGAGACTGAGCATCAGATTTAAGCAAATACCTGACCGTCTCAGATGGGTGAGTCTTGAGGACAATGAGGCCGAATTTAGCTCTTTACCCTGAAGAAGGCACGTGTGGACACCTGATCAGATGCTACGGCCACCGTAAGGGTATGTGCCAGCATGCGCACGGGCACGTCAACACCGCAGACTGAACAAACGCACGGTATCTCAGGGTGTCTCCACTCATGCTTATTGTAGTAAAAACTACTTCGACCTTTCAAACTAAAGCTGACTTTTGCCAAAAATTCAGCACTTCAATATGACGACAGAGGAAAATATAGATCAAAATAGTTTTTCTTACCTTAAACCTGCAACCAGCCCAGCCGGCATTATTTTCTTGGATCTTTTAAACCTCACACCCATGATGGTGGCCAGGAAGAAAGCTGTAACTGGACACCAAGCCAACGCGTGAGCCAGAGTTTCACACCTGCCCTCAGCGTGCACTTTCTAATGTAACTACGACTGTGTGGAAGCACTGAGTTGCTATTTTCTTGAAAAGAAAATGTACTCTATCAAGACACTTTATAAACTAACTCATCAAAAGATTCCTGAGTAAACAAGCATGTTAAAATCCATTCCTGAAATGCCGTCAAGAGAAAAAGTCTTTTTCTAACTCAAATTTCTATTTATAGCATACTCCTTGAAGACTAGGACTGTGTCTTATTCAGCTTTCCTCAGGAACGTCAGGCAGTGTACCAGGGCCCACAGGAGATACTCAATTAGTGTTTAGTTAACTGAATGTGAGGAAATCATCAGCATCTTTTGGTTTTTTTGTGTGCTGAGGAAGATCTGCCCTGAGCTAACATCTGTGTCAATCTTCCTCTATGTTTTAGTAAGCAGGTCGCCACCACGGCATTGCTGCCAGTGAGCAGTGTAGATCCACACCCAGGAACTGAACCCAGGCCACCGAAGCAGAGTGCACTGAACTTAACCACTGGGCCACCAGGGCCAGACCTGCTATCTTTTTTTAAAGTAAGACCTGTTTAATAAAATCATACCAGGAAGAAAGTTATTTATTTTGTAGCATTCCATTTTGGAAAATTCAATGCCTGGAGACTAAATAACAATAGTCTAACTAATAATATTATAATCAGAAGCATCATACCAGCTTTTTAGGAGCTGAACCAATATGAAGAGAGAGGTAGTTTTATGTAACAGATCAGGGCATTGAAGTCACAATTTAAGAACAGTTTTCGGGGCTGGCCCCATGGCCGAGTGGTTAAGTTCGCGCGCTCCGCTGCAGGCGGCCCAGTGTTTCATTGGTTCGAATCCTGGGCGCGGACATGGCACTGCTCATCAAACCACGCTGAGGCAGCATCCCTCATGCCACAACTAGAAGGACCCACAACGAAGAATATACAACTATGTACTGGGAGGCTTTGGGGAGAAAAAGGAAAAAATAAAATCTTTAAAAAAGAAGAACAGCTTTCAAGGAAAAATACTTTGCTAATATAAAAGCAAAATGACTGAATGAACATATGTGAACTATTTACGTGCATATGAATAAAAAGCCCAACATATTTGTATCTTGCTGATAGATTTTTGTCTTCTGACACAATTTTATTATTAAAACCATCCCTCGCTCCTATTTAAAATCAGGAAAGAAGAAAGGCCACTAAATTTCTCTCTCCCCCAAATACAGAACTGATACAACTTGTCTTCATTGGTATTTTCTTCCATACCCCACCAGGGCACCTGGAAAAATTAATCAATTTAAACAGAGAGAATTCCTTGGTGTAGTTTTCCAGATCTTCACTGTATTTCTCTTTCAAGCTACACAAAAGAAAGCCAAGTGTCTCGGGGGCTTTAAACACACACAGGGTTCCATTTTCTCTGTGGAGATTCCCCTACTAAGCTGAACAAAGGAAGAAGCTAAAAAAAGGGTCAACCTTGCTTTTCCGGATTAAGTCTTAAAGCAAAGCAAGGTCTAAAAGCTGTGTGTGAATTAGTAAAACAATGCAAAGCTGTCTCTCTTCAGGTACTTCCATAGCAACACAAAAAATGACACTAATACACACTTAAGAGAGTTAGCCAAGAATCTGGGCGTAATTCCTTGCTTCTTCTAATTTTGTTTTACTTATTTTTTGTTTTGAGGAAGATTAGCCCTGAGCTAACATCTGCTGCCAATCCTCCTCTTTTTGCTGAGAAGACTGGCCCTGAGCTAACATCCGTGCCCATCTCCCTCTACATTATATGTGGGATGCCTGCCACAGCATGGCGTGCCAAGTGGTACGTAGGTCCACACCCGGGATCCGAACTGGCGAACCCCGGGCCACCAAAGCAGAACATGTGCACTTAACCACTGCACCACTGGGCCAGCCCCCTATTTTTCTAATAATCAAGTCTTATAGAAATATTCTTCTAAGTTGGAAGGTCTGGTAGCGTATGTGAGCATAAGTGAGGCCAATGTGTTACACTAAATGACCCTTTCCTAGTTAAAATCCTTCTAGCATGTAATCATCATAAATTACTACACGCTTTCATGACTTTCTGGCCCTGATCCTGTGCACATCCCCCTGCTGAGGTACTCTGATAACTTTGTCCTTAACAATCTTAAATTTTCCCAATGAATAAGAAGGCCTCCAGGAAGCAGGAACACCTGTAGGATGTTCATCATCACCGACAGCAGAACAACAAGGGACCCTGGAGTCCGCCACACATGAAGGCCGACACCTCTAACCCCCTCCATACTGCCCATTTTCCCGATATAACTGACTCAAGGTTCTGTAATTCTTTAAGATGGGTTTTTTGAGACATTAGTCTCCCATCTTCCGATCACACCGGCTAATGGAGTAAAAACTTCCTTTCTCAATCTCTGAACTCGTTGTGACTAATTGGCTCAGATGGCAGCGAGCAGAGTGAGCCCATAGCTCCCTAACCAGCAATACCATTTTTTTGATCAGGTCTGTCTAGAAAGGAACAAGAATTGTGATCAGTCTTGACACACGCGTAGGGCCATGTGCCTGTGTCTCACTACGTAGCTTCTACTACACCTAGCAGAGGGGATCAAAAAAGCCACCCCCAAGGGTCGATTCTCCATAACTGGGAAAAATGCCTCACTTACACAGTGACAGTTTTACATCTCGTTTGTCATTGGAGACACGGTAAGCGCCATAGGCAGCCAAAAATCCAACAAAAAGACCAGCAATCAAAGATGGAACGCCACCTGGAAAAAAAAAAAGGGGGGGTTCAGAAAGGGAATCCTCAAATGAAAGGAATTGGCTTCCAGTATGATACACACACCTCCAAATGCATTTCTGCTTGGGCATTGTAACTGCACAAAGCCAAATTAAGTTGGCCTATTCACGGATAATTTCCAAATGCCCATCTCATGCTGAACCTGAAATGCAGGGCAGAGGAACCCTAAGCACACAGCAGTGCTGTTAGATATGATAGAGGGAATAAGAAAGCCTGCCTTGTAGGAGGGGTTTTCACATTGATTGCATCATCTTGGGTGATTGGTTGACTTCTTTACGCCCTTCATTTTTTTTTCTCTAGTCTCCTTGCCTCCATCTTTTTACTCTGAGGTTGTGATGATGAAATTAATACGCAAACGTATCTTTAGCTCATAGAGGTAGAGGGAGAAATCTTGTGCAAACCAAGCGATGGTTCTGTCCTGAATAATTCACAAACCTTCCAGCCTCAAGATGTTATGACTCAGGGATGAACAGCAACAAGTACTGAGTCACCATTGTTCCCTCCCACCCCCCTCAAATCTATTCTCCAAACCACAATATGATCTTTTAAAAACATACACCTAGACAGGGCGCTCCTCTCATTAAAGACCCTCAGTGCTTCCCACTGCACACAGGAAAGAACTCAGGTTTGCTCCGTTGTTGGAGCCCTGGAGCTTCTTTCAGTTCCCTGAACACGCCAGACTCTTTATTCCTCCTGGCTTCCAGACATGCTGTTCCTTGCCTAGACTGCTCTTCCCCTCACTGTTCACCTGGTCAACTGCAGCTCCCCTTCGGGCATCTCTCTAAGGGTAGGTTCCTTAGAGATGCCTTCTCTGACCTGCCCGGGCTGAGCGAGGCCACCATTACTCATCATATGTTTATAAGCCTGTTCATGTATTTAATGTCAGTCTCCCCCACTTGCTTGTGAGCGCCATGTCTTTTTGCTCACTGCTGTTTTCCCAGGGCCTGAAACAGTGCCGGGTCTGTAGGCAGCACTAGATAAACCCTGAGGAGATGCACGCCTGGGCGCCCCGTCAGGGATCATGTCCAAGCAGAAGTCAGAGAAGGTCACAGTTGAGGAGATTAAGCGTTTTCTGGAAAGCATGACTAGGTCGCCGTCAAGGTGCTTTCTCACCTAGAGACTCTCTGCCTCTTTTCTGGACACCCTCAGGATTTCTGCACTGCTGTCCTCCTGCCTTAAGTCGGGGGGTGGGGGGGGGGGGGCGGGGCGTGGCAGCATCTGCACTTGAGTCTTGGTGAGACCAGACAGCCAACAGCAGGGACAGGGCAGGCTCCCAGCGGCCACGCGGATGAGAACTGGGAAGGTGCTGGGGAGAACTCATCCTGCGTGAGGAAGGAGCAGGGGCTGTGGGCTCCACCCGACAAGAAAGCCACTGCTGGGGAAGGGGGCAAAGGTCCTGTGGAAGAAGTTCATGGCCCACGGTGGGGCCACCAAAAAGGAGCTCCAAGCTCTCCCCAACCCATTTCCTCGGATGCGGGTCTGGGTGGGGAGGTCTTGGAATCGGAGTTCTCAAAGGAGCTGAAAGGTGCAGGCGGGGGCCCTGCAGAGCAGGAAGCTGCCCAGGAGCGGCCCCACCCCCACCCCCAACCTCCCACTGGCAGCGCAGTAGCAGCAGAAACAACAAGCATATTAAACATTTACTCTGCGCCAGGCACCATGTGAAATGTGTTACACACAATATCTTATTTAATCCTAACAGATTAATTTACATTGAGGACCTGAAGCCTGGAAGTTAAAACAACTCACGTGAGTATCTGAGCTGTAAGTGGTAGTGTCAAGAGCAGAATGTAAGAATGCTTGATTCTGTGGCCTGTGCTCTTAACCCACACTACACGACAAGAGTGGGCTCCTCTGTGAACACATGTGGACCCCCAGGGGCTCCCAGGATCCCTTAGTGGGGGGCTCTTGCAGGAGGCCAAGGAACCATATTGTGCAGCCGGGCATCAGGGCCCTGATATCGGACACCTTACAGTTCCCGTGATTTCATTTGTTCCTGAAGAGATGTGGCTTGGAATAGCAAAGCAACCCTCTCCTCTCCCCACCCCGGCCCATCCCAGCCACTCCAACACGCACACACAGACACACGCATACATGTGCGCACGCTCTTCCTTCTTCCCACCCCTCTAAGAGGCAAGCAAAAATGTCCAGAGGCTCTTTTCTGTTCTATGACAGAGGTTATTCAGACATGTCTTTGACAATGAAAAGGTTTGTGAACAACAATCCTAAGAGGACTTTAAACTGAGTTCCCTTTAAAGTAGATTATGAACCATCAACTTTTGAGTAGTTGTTTACAGGTCTTACTTTGGCGCCATCGTTTTTTCCCCATCAAATACATATCCGTGATGCTACACATACTGAGAGAGAAAATAAGAACCACCAACCAAAATCCAGGGTGAATGACAGGCTCACAGGAATCTTAGAAGATAACCTAGTCTCACCTGCCAGCCCCGCAGCCCCGGGAGAGAACTGAGCTTCTGGCCGTGGACTTCTTAGCAATCTCTAAAGAAGGGAGTAACTCTGAAAGCTGTGTAGACCTGGCTTCTTCACTCAAACTCAAGTCCACCAATGTCACAAAATATAACACTCCTTGAAATATACATTTCAAAAAATATTCAATTTTAAAATTTCATAAAATTATAAGAAATGGAAATATGAGACAGCAGGACTATAAATCTTCTACCTTCAAACAAAGTAAAATATAAAACCTGACCTTTCATTTTTCTCCATGAAAACCCTTTATTTATCAACTGGGTTTTTTTTCCCTCTTTTTGACAGTGATGAAGAGACAACTTACTTCAGATATAATATCTAAGATTTTAATGAATTTTCCTTTGCAACACACAATATCAACATAATTCAGTTTTTTGACACTATGAGTACATAAACAAAAAAAATCCTCATTTGATAATAAGCGAGTAGCCCTAGGGAGGTTAAATCAATTAATGATGGAATCGACAATGACAGGTCAAACTAGAATTGGGTAGAGGAGAGAGGCCCAGAACCCCAGGTTGGAATGCTCTGTCATGCCCAGCCCCACACCACCCCCTCCCTTCCCCAAATCCCCTCTACGACATGCTGGTCCTCAGCCACCTCCAGGACATCTTTAGCTTCGTGTCCTACTTACAGACCCTCAGCTGATCCCAGCACCACCACCAACCCCCACCTAGTCCTTTTGATGAAAAACCTGATTCAGGCTTACCTCTCCGCTTATATCCCAAAATGCTTCCAAATGTCACAAGGGCTGCATAACCAAAACCCACAAGGTCCATTGGCAAGGCTGCAACGCTAAAACCAGGGGGAAGGGACAAATGTTAGAAAATAAAAAGAGTTTGAGGGAGCAAATGTATATAAAAATGATATGCATTCCACAGAATTACAGAAATTAGTTTCTCTAGTCTACCAAAAAAGGGAAGCCAGATCTTCATCTGTTCCGGCACTCACCTACGCCCCACATCCTCCTCCCTCAAGCACAGCCAGGGGCACCTCGGGTTGATCCTCCTGGCCTTCAAGCCCCGCTGTGCCCTCAGCTGTCTATTTCCTTCCACTTCCCCAAAGCAGTCTCCTGCTCTCTGTAACACCACAATCTTCACTTTTCACTTCCGTTCCTGGAACGCCCTCCCTCTCCACAACAAACCCCAACCATCCCTCTGACGCTTCTCCCCGACTTCAGCCCTTCTTAACGACCCCCCAGCCTCCTGAACCAATCTAGCCTGCACCACCCAACTGGTCTGGAGCAAACTGCTCTTCCTCCTCTAAATCCCTTGACTTCAGAAACCATTCTCGAATCCTTGGTATTTGGACAGATATGCCTCGCCCTATCCTCCTCACAGTGAAGACCAGAAAAGGGGTGACACGGACGTTTGTTTGCTGATCGAACCAAAGTTTCACTTTAAACATTTGCTTTGTCACCAGCTTTGTTATGAGAGGCTCTTCTGTGGTGGCAGAGACACCAACGCTTAATCGACAGCAAATCACTAAGGGATATAACAAAGTCCTGGCATGAGGTGAACTGAAGGACAATGACATCCTATGGGGCATCAGAGCAGCAGATGACACACATCCAGTGGTGAGAAGTTCTGCTGAAACCCTGCCCACCATTCTCTAAGATGTAGGAGAAATCGTACCAGCGACAGGCTGGAGACTGGAGACGGGGCTACTGGTCACTGGCCGGCTCTTGGTCCTTGGTCACACCCCATCCCTATGCCAGCATCCCCCCAAAGTGAGGGAAACAGGAGATGAACTCGAAAGTTCCCTGCAGCTCTTTAAATTCCAAGACTCCTGGTGGTGCTTTCCAGAACAACGGAAAAGGGTTCTGAGCTTATCTCGGAGAGGAAGTGAGAACATACTGTGAGGAAGGGTCTGAGGGGAGAGAACCTGAGGCACAGGAGGAGACGATGACAGTGAAAACAAGGCCACACCGAAAAACCCTCAGCATCTGCGGGAAGGAGAATTAGAACAAGAGAGCTCACCTGTCCCCAAGCAGCGGTACAGTGGGACCGAACACGGAGGGAGGACCTGTGTTCAAAAACCGCTGTTGACTGAGTGATGGATAAACAAATACTAACAGCAAGGATGTTTCAGAGTAATTACCACGTGCTAGGCACCATTCTGAGGCCGTACATGTACCAACTTCTTTAATCGTGACCACAACCCTACAAGGTAAGTACTATCATTCTTATCCCCATTTTCCAGATGAGGAGACTGAGGCACAGAGAAGGCAAGCAACATCTCCGAGGTTACACAGCAGAACCAAGATTTCAGCCTCAGAGAAGTCTCATTCCTAACCACTAACAGTAATACCTCTGATAACTGAGTTGGCTGGCTGGAAAAAGTGAATATGCAGGTGAAACTTATGTTCTTCAGAGTTTTAAATTCTGGATTAATCACATCTGCTTGGCTTCTTGGGTTAAAGTCGTGACCACACTGCACTGTCTTCCATCTGGTGACTGACCACCTTTAGCCCTATGAGCATCTCATGCTCAGCCCTACTTAATGTCTTTCTCAAAGAGTTAAACATGTTCCACAAGGTATGCTTGGCTCCAAACCTGACGCCACAAACTACTAGCTGTGTAGCAGGAGGCACTCCTGATTATCTCTAACTCAAGCTCTCCACCTGTAAAGTAGGACCATTGAAATACCTACCTCACAGAGTTGTTGTGATAATTAAACGAGTTAATCCCGTAAAGCACTGAGAACAGCGCCTGGAACATACGGAATACTCAACAATTAGCTACTCTAACAAGAGTTATTCTTCTCTTTCACACTTACCCCCATTTTTAAGCTTAATGTGGGTAAGGCCATTACTACACCAGCAAACTGAGGAAACCACTGAGGTAGGGAGAATTTACAATCAGGCATGCAACGAATCAAACCATGATATTGCAACGTATATTGACACTCAAGTCCATTAACAACCACAGGCACACCTCGTTTTATTGCGCTTCGCTTTACTGCTTCACAAACACTGTTTTTCACAAACCCTCCACCAGCAAAAAGACCACAACTCACTGAAGGCTCAGATGATGGTTAGCATTTTTTAGCAATAAAATATTTTTTAATTAAGGTATGCACACTGTATTTTTAGACATAATGCCATTGCACACGAAACAGACTATAGTACAGTGTAAACATAACTTCTGTATGCACTGAGAAACCAAAAAATTCATGTGCCTCACTTTATTGCCATATTCGCTTTATTATGGTGGTCTGGAACCCAACCCACAATCTCTGAGGCGTGCCCACATTTACTGACCATGTTCTTTGTGCAAGGCAGTAGGAAACAATGAAAAGCCCTCCTACATGGGCCTCATCTTCCAGGACTTACAGTACAGCACAGCGGAGGAGGCAGGCATGTGAATGCATCCTAACAGGAGAGGCATGGGTGCCATAATAATAAGGAGCACCTAATGAGGCTTGGGAGTCTACGGAATGCCTCCCGGAGGAAGCAGGGTTGCAGCTGGGACCTTAGGGAGAGGAGGAGTAACCCCAGTGAAGCATGTAGCAAGGCAGCGTGTGTTCTAGGCAGAAGGGAGAACATGTGCAAAGGCCTAGGGCCATGAGGAAGCAAGGCATGTTGTCAAAATGGAAAGAAGTACAAGAGGGTTGTGAAAAGATACGGGGCTGGTGAGAAAGACAGGGCCGGCCCACCCACGTCAGCCCTGTAAAGGGAGACTCTTCTGTCCCAAGGGCAGTGAGCGGTGAATGAAGGGGACGGCACTGGCAGATGTAAATTCCAGCAAGAGCTTCCTGGCTGTGGTGAAGCCAGTCAGGGAGATAAGCTGGGAGGCTGCAGCTGTAAACCAAGGGAGAGATGACGGCAGCCTGGCCTGTAGAAACGGCACTGAGAGCTTCAGGAGGTGGGATCAACACGCCTGGATGAGGGCAGTGAGGGGGAGGAGAGTCAGAGACAGCTCATGCCTAGGTCTCTGGCTTGGACCACTAAGAGGGGGAGGACAGGGGAGCCGTGACACTGTTCCCTGAAATAGCAGTATGTGTGTAGTGAGGGCAGGAGGAAGGTCACCAGGAATGATGAGACCTGTCTGAAATATATTCAGTCTGAGATGCCCGACAGGCAGTCAGGAAAACACCCTCGTATACAGATCTGAAGCTTAATATAGACATCACTCAACATCAGGTAGTAATTTGGGGACCTAGTTTTCTCCTAAGCCAACCACCTGGTGCGAAAGCGGGTTCTTCCCCCTCCTCTGGGCCCCCCAGCGCTTCCTCTGGCCCTCTCTTGCAGCCCCATCCCCTTCTGCCTGGTATAGAGTTGTGTATGTTGGGCTTATCTCTCCTCTCAGCCAGTCAAGCTCCTTGAGGGCAAAGCTCAGAATCTATTCCTCTTTGTCCTCCTCACAGCACCAAGCTCACAGTCACACACATGGCAGGTGCTTAGTAAATACTTGCTCAATGAGTGAATGAGTGAGGGAACCTGCGGAACAACTTCTGCCTGAAGACATTCTTTCGGGTTTTTCTTAAGATTCTATTTTTCCTTCTTCTCCCCAAAGCTCCTGGTACATAGCTGCATATTTTTAGTTGTGGGTCCTTCTAGTTGTGGTATGCGGGACGCCTCGGCATGGCTTGATGAGCCGTGCTAGGTCGGCGCCCAGCATACGACCCGGTGAAACCCTGGGCTGCTGAAGCTCAGCTCCCGAACTGAACAACTTGGCCACAGGGGC
Source organism: Equus quagga (assembly GCF_021613505.1). NCBI lineage: Eukaryota > Metazoa > Chordata > Mammalia > Perissodactyla > Equidae > Equus > Equus quagga. The sequence goes on from NC_060281.1 coordinate 13,805,474, forward strand.
AGCCCCCTGAAGACATTCTTTTTTTTTTTTGGAGGAAGACTGGCCCTGAGCTAACTACTGCCAGTCCTCCTCTTTTTGCTGAGGAAGATGGCCCTGAGCTAACATCCGTGACCATCTTTCTCTATTTTATACATGGGACACCTACCACATCATGGCGTGCCAAGCAGTGGCATGGCCACACCCGGGATCCGAACTGCCGAACCCTGGCCGCCAAGAAGCAGAACGGGCGAACTTAACCCCTGGGCCACCAGACCGGCCCCGGAAGACATTCTTTAACTCACCTACCCCGGGTTTAGCTCTAATGCCAGGAAACAGACGGTCGTTAATCTGTTTAGTGAACTGAGTGTTGTTCTAAAGAGGCAGAATAAATCTATTCGCAACCTTGCAAGAAGCGTCTGTACTCACAGAGAAAATTCAGACAAAATGCACCCACTCCTCTTGCTCCTTTGCCATGGCAGGACCATTTGACCTGTCCAAAAGGACACACGAAAGCCAGAGGCTGCCTTAACATGAAAGGGACAGGGGTGGGTGCGATGTGGGACGCATCACATGCTCCCATCGCAAACGAGATGCTCCGCCCTTAGAAAAGCCAGAAAGCCTCTTGGGTGCAACGCGGCAAGATGATTTACTGCACCGCGTACAAACCCAGGTGACAGGGCGCCGCCTTGCCTCTAAATTTGGGGAATCCACGAAGAGACTTACCGTAAGCTACGATATAAAACGCGTTTTCACATGTTGAGTATCAACAATTACCCACCTTTGAACTCCTTGGGGCTGGACAGACACACTTTCGAGCGAAGTGTGGGTGGTGCTGGGAAGGTTAAAACCCTGCCAAGCATGTGTGCAATGGTCCCAGAGCCCCACCCGTTCCTCCGCCTCTCCCTAGCTCCGGGAAGGTGGGAGAGTCAGGACCGCGAGAAGGAAGAAATTCGGGGCACTCCCAGGAGGAGGCGAGAAGCGATGCCTGGGAGAGCAGACCCCATCTCCTGCAAATTCCTCCCAAGGTCCTCTGCATCGGTGTCTGTTTATTTCTGCGCTTTTGCAAGAAAATTCAGGACAGGAAGGTCTCGACTGCGAAGCGTACAGCTCACCTGCAGCCCCGAGCCCTCCGTGAGGCTGAAAAGAGAACAGTCGGCAGCCAGCTGCGGGCAAACTTCGTACCTGGAGTCCGGAAGCCGGTGCTCGCCGCCGGAGCCTTCGGACCCTGCCAGCGCTTGGCGGGGCCCGGGGCTCGGGGCGGCGCCTTTCCCGCTGCGCGCATGCGCCACCTCTCTCCCTCCCGCGCTCGGCCCCGCCCGCCCGGCAGAGCAGAGGCGGCCGGTCGGCTACACCGCCTGGAGCGCCCGGCCGCTGCCAAAAGGCTGTGCCTGCCCCCTTTCGGCCCGGGCCCTGAGCTGGGGTTGAGGTCCACTGCCTCCTGCCGGAGGGAACGGGACTGACACGTCTTCGCAGGAAGGGGATCTCGGCGTAGCGGGGATCCCAGAAGACGAAAGAGTTTTAACCGTGAAGACGTTCAGTAATCATTCCAGGGACATTTGTGTCTACAGCCAACGCAGGCCTTTTACAAACTCTCCAGGAAACTCCGCATTTTCAGCGGAGGGAGCTAAGGTTCAGAGAGGCGAAGTGATTTCCTTGTCCAAAGTCTCAGGTCTTACGTGGGCTGCAAAGCGTAGAGCCCGTTTGTCTGCTTTCAAAGCCCGAGCCACCGCGATATAGTGCACGATCTGCGGGCTCATCTAGATGTCGGGGGAGACCGGGATCCTGGTGTTAGACTCCAAAGCCACGATTTGCAGGGCTTCAGAATCTGTAGGGAAAGGTACAGAGTGCCGGAATGGGAGGGCACTTTCAATCCGTCTAGTCCCGGCATAATCCGTTCCCAGGAATGAACCTGAAAGTGACTTGGAATTATGCCTCCCGGCAGCAACTCATCTCACTCCAGTTTTGCCTTCTAAGCCACTTCCCTCTGTAATAGCCCTTCGGAGATATGAAGAAGGCTGTCATCTAGGAGTCATGACGCAGCTCTAGGTGTGCTGTGGGCCTGGGGAAAGGAGCAGAATTTCCGAAAATAAACCCGAAGAATATACATTACGTCTTGTGACATTTCTTTCCTGAACCTATTCCTTGTGCTTAAAAGTGCTTCTGAGAAGTGGGGTAACTAACTTGTGAGAAGTCTATGTTGGTCCTGGGGAATTAATAAGATTCCTGAAGATTCACAGGGAGTTGATGGCAGGCACTGGAATGTGGAGTGGAGGAAGTGGTATCAAGTCTGGCTCCGACTTCCCCCAGCTCTCCTTTCCATCCCCTTCATGCCCATCCTTACCCCAGACTTCTCTCACTCTCTCTCTCTCTCTCCAGATTCCCAGAACAACTTCCTTATTCAAAATAAAGCTAAAAACCCTCTGGGAATGCCTCAGTATCTTTAACCCATGTGACCCCGGTGAATAACCTCCCCCGGACCTCAATGCCTGGATTAATAGGATGATGCTCAAAATAGATGCTCTCTGACATCCCTTCCACGCCTGAGGTCTAAGAAGCTGGAAACAGGCTCATGATATCCCTACTACATTTTCACCTAAACCTAAAAGAATGACTCTTTGTGTATTATGGGAATTGCATACTCTTGGACATGTGGGCACAGGAAGGTTCTGAGGCAAAGGGGCCACTGTCCTCTCAATTCATATGCTACCAGCTGCCACCTACTCCAGCTAATGGTAAGGTTAGAGCAGAAGGCAAGGGTGCAGCAAAGTCTAGTCACCTGAATTCCACCTATTCATCCATCTATTTGTAAAGCTTTCTACTCATGATCCACGGCAGAGACTCTTAACTGCCAATGTGCTATCAACCCCATTGGCAGTCTGGAGAAATGTACAAGATAAAATACACAGGATTGCCAAGAAAGCCAATTTTATTGAAATACAGTTATCGAATTATTACACATTTAAATCTGTGATATAATAGATGTGCTTCTTTATTAAATTACAAGATCTAGGAGTGGGTTCAGTAATTACCATAATTGCCAAGTTGTGGTGTGCATGAACAATAGTTTGAGGTGTCTATAACCCGCGAGCATCTGTGATTCCTAGTGAGGACAGAGTCCTGGGTACTAACACTGCTGTGGTTTCTTTCCTGTTTTCCTAATGGAAGGAAATGCTAGTTTAGTTAGAGGCTAGTGACAATTTCTTTTTCCCATCCAAATTCTCCAACCTCCTGATTTCCATTCTCAGGCCCTTCTGGATTTGTAGAGCTCCCAATCTGTAGTGATGTAAGTTTCCATGTATTGTGTACAGGTGGAACTGGAGAAAGGGAGAGAAAGGCTGAGAGCCAGATGACTGACAGACGCCTGCTCGGGCAGGACCTCTTGGGATGTTCACACCTCAGTGAGTGATCTGTGATGCTGGGCCTGGGCCTCATTTTCAGATGTTCAGAGACTTGGTTTGTATCAGTTCCTCCAGGGGCACCCTGGCTTTGGGAGATTGATTCATAAAAAACCAAAGTCACAGGAGACTTAATGAAATTTTTTTTTTTTTTTGGTGAGGAAGATTGGCCCTGAGCTGACATCTGTTACCAACCTTCCTCCTTTTGCTTGAGGAGGATGGTCGCTGAGCTAACATCTGTGCCAATCTGCCTCTATTTTGCATGTGGGATGCCACCACAGCATGGCTTGATGAGCAGTGTGTAGGTCTGTACCTGGGATCTGAACACACAAAGCCTGGGCCACTGAAGCAGAGCATGTGAACTCAACCAGTACGCCACCACTCTGGCCCCTGAGTCTTACTGATTTTTAAACAAACAAAAAAAGCCTGCTTCAGGTCCTTGATTCTTCTCTTCTTTCAGATCCCACAAGGCTACTTATCACGTAGGCCTCTGCTCATCAGTGAAAAAAATTTTGAACAAGCATCCCCATATATGTATAGTTTATTTCTAAATTAGACACATACTGCTGTGCTAACATGCTTGGATATTTTGAATACAAATATAGCAATCAAAATAAGATACATAATGTAAGACTCTAAAGGGGAATACGAATATAATAGGACTAACAGATATTTCCTATATTTAATAAAAAATGACACATTTCTTTCTGTCCCGTGATACGGTAGAATATTTTTATTCTTTCTGCATCCTTTTCCAATAGTACTTTTCTGAGCTGCTTGCAGCTTTTAGGACCTCCTTCTTTTCCTTTATGTAATGGTAAAACTGAACACAGTCGAACGGGAAATTCACTCTGACTTGTAGTTCTGCTCTCCTCAAGCCTACGTTACACTGATTCCTAGTGTCAGTCCAGTGTGATGACGTGAAGCTCAGTATCCTCTCGACAAAGGCGTTGGAGCATGGAATACTTAGGATTTTACTGACTAGTAACAGCAAGTTTTTAAATTTGTAGGAATTAGTTTCCATTTCTGCAAAAATGTCCACCCACTTTGAATCCACGGGCTTGTTGGGATAGACCAGCTGTTTGTCAATCAGGTCTTTTGCATCTATAAATTCATCATAGAGGCTATCCATGTCTAAAATATCCGTCATTTTTAAACACTCTGAAGCACACCGGATGTCATAAATTAAACATCTCCTTCACAGGGAAAATGGTTTTAAAGCCCAGAGGTAATTGGCACTGGTGAAATCGAAGTTGGCTTCCAAATAAGTTACAGTTTTAGAAAAGAAATTAAGGAAGTCCTCTTTCACTTGGCTGCCCTTTTCCGGTGACATTTTTTTTAGTTCTGAAGCAGTCTTATTCCCAAAAAATGAATCATTTTTCCGCTGTATGAGTTTTTGTCTCAACCTATACATAATATCAAACAGCTCAGGCGCAGTGAGTTCATCCTTTTCTAGGCTCTTGGCGGCCTCTTCAAAGATCATCAGACAGTTTCGGAGAAACAGCATATAAATTTCTGTTTCACTGCAATCCTTCTCTCCACTCTCATCCTCAATATATTTCCAAATCAAAGGACATTCTTCTGGTCCCACGCTTTGAAAATACGATTTTATGGCTGGCCAACATTTTAGCATCTTTTCTATGGCTGGCAGCAAGGACGTCCATCTTGTAGGCACATGTCTAAAGACGTCATCTCCTCCCACTTCTATAAAGTCAAAAATCTCATTGAGTGGTTCTGCACATTTTGAGGAAACTGAAAAGTGACCCAAAACTTTCATTATGAAAGTCTCAATGTCACATTTAAGCAAATCACAGCCCTTTTTGGCAGTGTTGTACACAAGACGTGCAGGACACTGAAGAGGTACGATCTTTCCATTTTCTTCGTTAAGAAGTTTATAGACGGAATGGAATTTGCTGAAATTTACATTGGCACAGTCTGAAGAACATGCAGAGAGGTGAGCTAAATCTAGTTTGTATTTGGACAAAATATCAACAATCTTTTGTTTTAGTATTTCAGGAGTTTCATTACAATCTTCATAGAAATCAAGGAGACGATCTGAAACTCCATTTTTCAAGTCAAAGTACCTGAGAGCTAGAGGGAAAATTTTTTTGTGGCCGTGATTCGGCGCATCGCCTGTGGTTGACAGACTGTAGAAAACATGACCGTTGGTGAGAAATGACAAAACCAGCTCGACACTGTAAGGGGCCAGCACATCGGTTATCAAAATTTCTCCTTTCGTTCGCCCACAGGAGATTTTAGTTGCGACCTCTGAATCAGAAAATGTCACCTTGCTCAGTTTCATAGAGCAGTCAAGGGAGCGGTAAGATAGCGCATGTCTGTTCGCGTGGTATGCCCACGTTAATTCAGCGGCTGCTACTTTTGCCTGGACATTGGTGTCTTTTCGGGAAATGAAACCGCTTTTGATCGGTTTAGAGGCCCCTGACTGTCTCATCCTGGACTTGTGAGATTCAGTCTCCATATGTGCTTTCACATCCCCTTCTCTGCCGTGCCCAATCCCAAATTCTTTTCTGCGTATCATGCAGAGGGCTCGGTTTGGGTTATTTACCTCCCTAATCCAGTTGTATGTGTCCTTCCATCTGTCATTAAAATAACACAGTCGTTTAGCCTTCTTTTTCGGTGACGGGATCTTGCTTGCATTGGTATTATAATCGTTCTCATTTTCATTATCTGACCTCTTCGAAAACATGGTCACAATATTCACAATGTTAAAAAATTAAACTAGCACTAGCTCAATATAATACAAAGTGCAACAGTTAACCCACAGGCAATATAATACAAAGTGCAACAGTTAACCCACAG